>NW_006296623.1:293859-304857 GCF_000327345.1 Myotis davidii | reverse complement strand
CACTCCCCACCTCAGAATTTGACTTCAGCACTGCGCCTCCTCTGAGTGTCCGTATGCGTTACTCTTTCCTCCTAGTTGTAGGACTTCCACTCAGCCAGCATTCCTGTGGGTCTGGGTGATGTCCGTTCCGTCTTTTAGTTGTATTTTTGAAGTGGTTGTTCGAGGCAGCAAACTCCGGTGTTAACCTATGCCGCCATCTTGGTTCTCCCATCCACTTCTTATCTTGAACTTTGGGCCTCCATTAAAGATTCCACGTCTATATCCTAGGAAAATATTGACATTTCCATCATCAATCTTCCTGGTTTGATCTAAAAATAACAGTTAATGATTATAGAAGAAATCACTATCTTGTTTTGTAGGCCATAAGCCCAGGCCTATAAACAGACTTGCACCCTGAATGCAAGTCTACCTTCAATGGTCTTCAGGTCTAGTTCTTGAACTTGGGGCCTCTGTTACTTTACAAACATCATTATCCCTCTAGTTTGAACTTGAAACCAGGCATCTGTAATAGAGGTCTGTTTGGGAGGTATAATCAAAATGACAATGGTTAAAAAGGTAACCAGGACCCTAATCGGTTTGGCTCAGTGGATAGAGCGTTGGCCTATGGACTGAAAGGTCCCAGGTTTGATTCCAGTCAAGGGCATGTACCTTGGTTGCGGGCACCTCCCCAGTAGAGGGTGTGCAGGAGGCAGCTGATCGATGTTTCTCTCTCATCGATGTTTCTAACTCTCTATCCCACTCCCTTCCTCTCTATAAAAAGTCAATAAAATATATTTTTTAAATTTAAAAATCCCACCCCTTGAAAGGAGTTCTAGTCTAGAGATCTCCAGAGGCTGAAGCCTACTATTTCATCAGTCCATGGACTGAAGGATCCGGATCCTGGGTTTGATTCCAGTCAAGGGCAAGTACTGTGGTGGTTGCAGGCCCATGCTGGAGGGAACCAATTGATGTGTCTCTCACCTCTCTCTCTCTCTCCCCCTCCCCCTCCCTTCCCCTCTCTAAAATTAAAAAGAAAGGTAACCATGGTCTAATAGTTGAGATCTAGACCAGATAGATATTGATAATGGAAAATTAACATATGCCTAGTCTCTCAATCTATAAAGGGCACATATGGTGGAAAAGTTAGCAATAGTTTGTATTTAGGGTCAAAATCCAGGGACATTGATAATGGAATCATTAATAGAGGACATGCATCCAGATCAGAAGAGTGCAACATAGGTGTTGTAGACTTAAAAAGAAAAAGGCCCGGGCTTGAGATCAGCCAAGGAAGCATTGGTGATGGACGTTAACAGAGTCCAGGATTTGAGATGTTGACCAGAAGTCACACAATAAATTTTGGTAATTTTCGTACAAGTGTGTGTGGTACAGCAATGCTCTCACAGTTGCCATTCTCTCTCCCATTCAATTCACAAATGCTGCAGGGGAGACAGAGAAAGTGGGGTACTCTGAGAGGCTGTCAGTCTAACACTCCTGATTGTTGAGCTGAGGCCCAGAGACATCTGAATGTCTGTCTGTAGGGTACCCAGCAACCCATACCCAAGGTTAGCCAGGGCCTGTTGGGTCTGAAAAAGCCCTCACTACCTTCTTGTAAGAAAAGGCTTCCTGCTGGAGGATATACTTAGACTAGGTTTTGAAGAATGGGTAGTTCAGAGTGAAGAACACCCAGAATCTCTCTTCTTTCTCAAGACTCAGTAGCATCTCCTGAATTTCCATACAAGAGAGTGTAAACTGCTGCAGCCTGATTGACAACATAAACATAAGTCAGGGGCACGTCTTGGAGATGCATTTTCATAAAAAATATGCTTATAATGTTTTTCTAAATATTTTTCTATTGACAATTTTCTGAAAAACGTTAGTTGTTCATATTGAAGGCTACTATTATAATTATTTTCCTAGCTACTATTTTTTAAAAATATATTACTATTGATTTCAGAGAGGAACATCCATGATGAGAATCATTGATCAGCTGCCTCCTGTACGCCCCCTACTGGGGATCAAGCCTATAACTCGGGCATGTGCCCTTGGCTAGAATCAAACCCCGGACCCTTCAGTCAGTGGCTGTATCTATTGAGCCAAACCAGCTAGGGTTCCTAGTTACTATTTGAGTGGGTTAATGGAGGGAATGGAGTCTGAGGGGGATTCAAGTCTCCTCCATACTAATTCCTCCCCCTCCCTGTACCCCCTACCCACATCAAGAGGAGACTGTACCACCCTGACACTCCTCACCCCTCTTCTCCTGTGGTATCGCCCAGGAAGGGACTTGCTTTAGTCTGACTTTTCCTCTTTTTACTGGTGGTATCTCCAAGGTGAGGATTGTACCACCCTGACTTCCTCCCTCTCTTGCCCAGTGGTATCAGCCAGGAGGGGGACTGTACCATCCTAACTTCTCCTTTCCTCTTAGTGACATCTCCCAGGAAGAAACTGTGATCAGGACTTTACCCCTCCCCCAGTGGTATCTCCTTTGAACATCTGGAAACATCTCCCTCCCCCCAGGGATGGGAGACTGCCACCTCTACTTCTGTAAACTTTGCACAGACCTTTAGAACCCAGCTCCCAAGATCAGTTGCTCACGGAAACTCACACTCAGAAGGTTTCTTTCCATGAACAGCGCCCCCCGCCCCCACCTCCTGTGGAACAGCCCATTGTACGGAATAGACTCTCACATGGCGTCCGTCATGGACTGACGCCTGGGCGCAGCCATGTTCCTCGCCCTACAACGTCACTCACGGACAAAGTCTGGGCGGATCCACAACTGCACCTGGTTCAGAGTGAGTAGACCACAGCCACACAGCCCTTAAGATCGTGTGCATGGGGGGAAGGGGAGAGATCAACCAAAGGACTTGTATGCATACATGTAAGCCTAACCAATGGACACAGACACCAGAGGCATGAGAGCATGAGTGGGGGGTGAGGCTGGGGGTTAATGGGGGGGGGGATGAGGACACATACGTAATACCTTAACCAATAAAGAAATTAAAGATAAAAAAAAAGATCGTGTGCAAAACCGACACCCCCACAAGGGGCAGTGGCAGGGGTGATGATAGGAAACAACAGTGTCCCTCAGAGGCCGTTAAGTGTTGGTGGCGCGCGGCGCTAACGCGAGTGCACGGTTTGTGACTTGACATTGAGGTGATTTTGAGGTGGTGGCTTTTGGGAATGATACACTGTCAGTGGGGTCTGTTGGTGGGGAATTAAAGACTCTAGTTAATAAATGGGAGTCTATGCGGGACAGAGATGGGGGTTTCTGGGGTTGTTAGTTTTTAGACTACTTGCTGTGTCTTGTTGCCAAGTCTTAATAATAATAAATAGTGTGTCTGTTTAGATTTGTTCTTCCATAAGTCTTCCCAGAAGTTTGCTAATTTTATTAGTCTTGCCAAAGAACCAACTTTTGGCCTTGTTGATCCTCTCTAATATATCTATTTCCTTAATTTCTGCTCGAACCTGTACTATTTTCTCTTTATCAACTTCTTAAATTACACATTAATTTATTAATATTCAGCCTTTCGTTGTGAAAAAACATTTAAGAACATGCATTTCCCTTTAAGAGTCTCTTTAGCTAAAATTTTATATGCACCATCTTATTGAGCTTTGTGTTTAATTTTTCCTCTTTAATTCTTTGCATTACTTAAGTATAATGCTTTGGAAAGGGTTGACATTTCTATTACATCTTCTCATCTAGGGATATGGTATGTCTATGTGACTTTCATATTTGTCAGTTTTTTTAAACTTTTAAAAATTTTGTAGGTACCATTTCTTTAAGTTTATTTCATATATTTCTTGCTATCATTACTAATGGGTTTTTCCTATTTTCATTTTATCATTGTTGTTGTAGAGGAAAAACCATCTTATAATTTTATTTTGTATCTAGCCCCTTATGGAATTACCCTACGCTCTATAACTGGAGAGGGTAGTTTAAAAAGCTTTAATGTTTTTATTTGATTTCTTTTTTTAAAAATATATTTTATTGATCTTTTTACAGAGAGGAAGGGAGAAGGAGAGTTAGAAACATTGATGAGAGAGAAACATTGATCAGCTGCCTCCTGCACGCCCCCTACTGGGTATGTGTCCGCAACCCAGGTACATGCCCTTAACTAGAATTGAACCGGGTCCTTTCAGTCCACAGACCGATGCTCTATCCACCGAGCTAAACCGGTTAGGGCTGGATGGAGAGTTTTTAGAAGTGTTACAGGGTTCAAATGAGGGATGAAAACAGACTAAACTTCCTGAGTGGTTCCCATTTGCAGCTGATGTTTCAACTTTTAGTGAATGCATCTTTTGGTATTGATTTTAACAGCAACAGAACTGTTTGAGGATGCTTCTGTCACGTTGTCATCTTCCCAACTTGCAGCCATCTGTGTAGATTGCTCATCATCACCTGCCGTGAACACCGTGAAGACCATGCTGCTCCTCTTGGCCAATGTGATGGCGACCTGAATGGTGCCCAGGAACCACAGCATCACTCCCCTCTCCTCTGCTGTCTGTTATAAGGACACTTGTCATTGGATTTAGGGTCCACCCAGGTAATTCACTATGATCTCAATTCAAGATCCTTAACTACATATGCAAAGATCCTTTTCCCAAATAAGGTAACATTCACAGAGTCCAGGTGTTAGCATATGGACATATTTTTTGGGGGTCCACTATTCAACCCATTATAGTCCATTTTCTGGTCTCCAAATTCATGTTCATCCCTGGTACAGAATAAATTCACCACATCTCAACAGCCCCAAAAGTCTTAACTCATTATAACATCAACTCTAAGTCCAAAATCTCATCTAAGTGTCATCAGCTCAAAAAGCCCTAGATCTTATTATTTAAACTAAGTCAAGTATGGATGGGATGAGACTGGGTATGATCCATCCTGGGACAAACTTTCTTTCCATCTGTGAATCTGTGAAATTAAAAAACAAGTTGTTTCCCAGGTACAATGGTGGACCAGGCACAAGATAGACATTTCTATTCCAAAGGGAGAAATTGGAAGGAATTGAAGGGTCACTGGTCCTAAGCAAGTTTGAAATTGGCAATTCCATTAGGTTTCAAGGTGTCTGAGGATGGAGCACCAGTGTAGTGACCACTGTAATGAGAGGGTTTCTTTTTTAAAAAAAAAATATTTTTATTGATTTCAGAGAGGAAGGGAGAGAGAGAAAGAGATGGAAACATTGATGAGAAAGGAACATCATCGATTGGCTACCTCCTACATGGGCCTCACTGGGGATTGAGCTTGCAACCTGGGCATATGCCCTGAGAAGGAATCGAACCTGCAACCTTTTGGCTCATGGGTTGATATGCTCAACCGCTAAGCCACACCAGCCAGGTGAGAGGATTTATTGATGCCAAAAAATGATGCAGGCAACTCTATAGATGATAATGGAATTTATTATAAGGTAAGTTCCTTACAGGGATAGGATTGGAGCAGGCAGGTGACTTACCAGTCTGTGCAGATATTCTTTGCTATCAGACTGCTGTTCCATTACCTTGTTTACTAGTATAGTATAGCTTAGGTACTAATGATTGCCAAGAGAAAGGGACAAATAATGCAGTATGTGCCAGGAGCCATACCTCCTGGTGGCCTTGAGATAGATGAGTGTTTAGAGTTGATGCTAACACTAGTTTGATATTTATCCTGGTTGCCATGCCATTCTGGCCACTACTGACAAGAATCTTTACAGCTACATTGTGTAGGTTTAAGAAACACAAATAATCATTAACTATAAAGCTTTGGTGTGGTGGTTAAGAACAGTGAGGTTGGTCAGAGTTCATAGCATGAAAAACTTGAATAGAAATGAGGAACACAAAAATGGAGTTAGTTTTGTTCACAGCAACATCCATACACAAGGCCTGAAAATAATTCTTTGTGGCTTAATGCTCTGCCCTGTGGGGCTGAGATGGCTCCATGTTTTGGACCTGTGGCACCATTTTCAACCCCTGTACCACCTACTGCTCCATTGGCCTCTCTCTACCTCTGGGCCTGCATCTCCCACCCTCTGACTCTTCCCTGGAAGTCATTCTTCCTTTCTTTACAAGCATATGTTTAAAGCTAGGTAGTTCCATCAGATGGTTTCCTACCTGTAATATTTTAGAAGCCTGACAGCCTTTTCTCTTTTTGTCCTTTATTTGTCCCTTTCAGTTCAAGCTTGCAGTGTTTCTGCACATACAACATTCTCAAAAGGCTTGTGGCTCTCCTGTGTAGGTCCCCATCGGCCAAGAGATCTTTACTGGATAATCCCATCTCTATTCCTAGATGGTTCAGTGGGTCATGAATCACATATCTCATCTCTTCAGGAAAAGATTATCTAGCTACACTCTTGGCTTTCTCTCCACAGCACTAGTTCTGAACAGTGAATTTTCTAATTTTTTTTACACTATGGGTAGGACAAGCATATCCCAAATCATCAAGTATTGGTTCCCTTTTTTGCTTAATAGCTTCTTAGCCAATATGTTTCTTTTGTCTCACCTTTCGCTATAAGCAGCAAGACAAAAACAGGCTACACCCTTAATATTTTGCTTGAAAATCTCTCAGCTAAATGTCCAAGTTCATTCCTTATAAGTTCTATTTTTCCACACAACCATAGAACACAATATTATCAAGTTTTCTGCCACTATATAACAAGGATAGTCTTTTCTCCAGTTTCCAGTAACTCGTTCTTCATTTTCATCTGAAATCTCACCTTAGAAACACCTTTTATGTTCATATTTCTATTAACATTCTGCTCATGATGATACACTTATTCTCTAGGATGATAGATGCTTGCTCTACTCTTTCTCACTTCCTTTTGAGCCCTCTGCAGCAATGCCTTTAAAATGTTTTAATTTATTGATTTAAAAAATATGTTTTTATTGATTTCAGAGAGGAAGGGAGAGGGAGATAGAAACATCAATCTCCTTCTGCACGCCCCCTACTGGGGATCAAGCCTGCAACCCTGCGCATGTGCAATCAAACCGTGACCTCCTGCTTCATTGGTTGACACTCAACCACCAAGCCAAACCTATTTATTGATTTTAGAGAGAGAGGAAGGGAGAGAGAAATATCAATTTGTTGTTCCACTTATTTATGCATTAATTGGTTGATTGTTGTATGTGCCCTGACCAGGGATTGAACCTGCAACTTTGGCATATGGGGGCGACGCTCTAATTAACTGAGCTACCCAGCCAGGGCAGCAGTGCCTTTAATGTCCATATTTCTTCCAATAGTCTCTTCCAGGCAATCTAGGTTTTGTGTGTCACACACCTCAAAATTCTCCCAGATTCTACACATTATCCCAAGCCAAAATCACTTGCACATTCTTAGGTAATTATAGTAGTGCCTCACGTCCCAATAAAATTTGTGTTAGTTTCCAGGCCGGCCATAGCTAATGACCAAAAACTTGGATTTAAACAACAAAAAATTTATTCTCATATCTCTGGAGGCCAGAAGTCAGAAATTAAGGTGTTGGCAGAGCCATGGTCCCTCTGAAGGCTCTGCGGGAGCATCCTTCCTTGCCTCTTCAAGGTGTTCTTTGGCTTTTGGCTGCATCACTCTGTGGTTTCAGGCATCCCCTGGGACAGTGGTCGGCAAACTCATTAGTCAACAGAGCCAAATATCAACAGTACAACGATTGAAATTTCTTTTGAGAGCCACATTTTTTAAACTTAAACTATATAGGTAGGTACATTGTTATTACCTTAATTAGGGTACTCATCTTGTATACTTGTTTCAGATAGACCAGTGTGGATGGGAGAGTTGGAAGGGGTCGACCTCAGTGAATGTACCTCAAAACAATGTACCTCCCCCGCGCTGTGTATCCCGCGGCCCACCTGCGCCGCGTCTCCCCTCGGACTGACCAACACCCCCCACTTCTCCTAATGCCACTTCTTCAAAATAGACTCGCTCAGGCTGAAAACTGACTTCTGCGCATGGGCCACGAAGTTTCAATCGCACTGTATGTGCGCGCCCGCACATGGTATTTTGTGGAAGAGACACAATCAAGGAGCCAAAGAGCCGCATGTGGCTCACGAGCCACGGTTTGCCGACCACCACCCTGGGGGGTCTCAGAACATATCCCTGTGGATAAGGGGTGAGGAAGTACTGTGTATATATAGCCCATTGGTAAGAGCCAAAAAACTGTTGTCTTCATAGTATTTGTTTCCATATTTGTCTCCCCCCACTAGTGTACCAACAGGATTTGCCCCGAAGAAAATTTGTGTATAGTCATGGAGGCTGCTGTGGCCACTGACCCTCTGCAGTTCGTGCTTCAGGACCTGCAGGAACTCCATCTTGTCCTGCAGGCCTAACTGAGTCTTCAAAAGGCCATTCCACCATTCTATCAAGCCAGCTGCTTCGGGATGGTGGGGAACATGGTAAGACAAGTGACTTCCATGAGCTTGGACCCATTGCTGCACTTTATTTGCTGTGAAGTGAGTTTCTTGATCAGTGGATAAGGCCCCAGATGGCAGTTTTGGCAGAAGCATTGTGTGCAGGGAAGGCAAATCCATATCCAGAGTAACTGTCTATTTCAGTAAGAATAATGTGCTGCCCCTTCCATGATGGAAGTGGTCCAATGGAATCAACCTGCCACGGGATAGCTGGCTGATCACCCGGGGGAATGGTGCCATATCAGGGACTCAGTGCTAGTCTTTGCTGCTGTCAAATTAGGCACTCTGCTGCCACCAGGTCTGCCTTGGTGACTGGAAGTCCATGTTGTTAAATCTATGCATAAACTCCCTCCCTGTCACCATGGTTATTTTGGTCATAAGCCTATTGGGCTCCCATCTTTGTTAGTACAAGTAGCACACACTTTGAGAATTATGTCTGAGTGTGGAGCATTGTACTGGGCCAGCTCAGCCAAGGGTTTGGTGAGCCTGAGGAGGGATGGCAAAGGATGTAGAAAAGATAGATAAAGAGAATAAGCTGGGTCTAGGTGGATCTTCTGTGCCTGGCTGAGGCCACAGAGAGAGACCCAGAGGCAAGCTGAGCCTTTATTTTATAGCCAGAGGTAAGCAAGGTGGTGGTCACCATAGTTACAATGTTCTTGTGGGTTTCACTTGTTTTGGCAGCACTTGCTGGACCTTCCTCAGCCCATTAGCTTCCCAGATGAGATCTAGGGAGCATTATAAGGTCAAGCCTAATTATGCTAAGAGGGCTGTGCCCTCTAAGCTGGGACTTGTTTGTGGCTTTGCCAACAGGTCAGTCTGAGGCTTAACCCTATCGCTACTTCCTACAGAGCGTAAGGGTCTAAAGGCATCAAGAGAGCTATTGGTGTTTGCAGTTCAGACATGGCTTACTTTTCTTCCGGGCCTTATTCAAATACAGCCTTTTTTTAGGGAGTGTTACGGAGAGGAACTAGCAATATTCTTAACTGTGCATTTTACAAAATATGCATTTTACAAAATTCAAATCACCTTATCAGGTGCTGTTTCTTGCTTAGTACCAGGGGTAGGCAACAACAGCAGTTTATTTTAAATTTTTTTTGTAAATACGTTTTTCTTGATTTAAAAAATATATTTTAAAAAATATATTTTTATTTATTTCAGAGAGGAAGAGAGAGGGAGAGAGAGATAGAAACATCAATGATGAGAGAGAATCATTGATTGGCTGCCTCCTGCACACCCCACACTAGGGATCGAGCTCTCAACCTGGGCATGTGCCATTGACTGGATCCGAACTTGGGAAGCTTCAGTCCACAGGCAAACGCTCTGTCCACTGAGCAAGACCAGTTAGGGCCATTTTTATTGATTTTTTAGAGAGAGAGGGGGAGGGAGAGGGATAGAGAGATAGGAACATCAATGAGAGAGAAACATCATCGATCAGCTGTTTCCTTCACGCCACCTACTGGGGATGAAACCCACAACCCAGGCATGTGCCCTAACCAGGAATCAAACTGTGACCTCCTAGCTCATAAGTTGATGCTCAACCACTGAGCCACACCATCTGGGCTCCAGTGTAGTTTTTCTAGTAAATTCTTTTTTTTTCTAGTAAATTCTTAATGGTGTTCTTTTGAGAGAATTAGTTCCCAGAAGTTTTTTCTATGTGTCCCATTCTGATCATTTCAGATTGTTGTTACAGGGATCTGTATCTTTCGAGGATGTGGCTGTGGATTTTACCCGACAGGAGTGGCACAGACTGGACCCTGCTCAGAGGACCATGCACAAGGATGTGATGCTGGAGAACTACAGCAACCTGGCATCTGTGGGTGAGAATTATTGTCCATGTAACTCCTGGTAGCATGTGTTTTCTTTTTTGGTTGTTGTTGAGTTTAATGATATTTTAGTTTTAGATTCAAGGGTCACAGATGATTGGTCAGTTTGGGGCACAGGAAGAGTGTGTGTGTTCTCACTTCCCCCGATGAAAGGTTTAAATGGGCCCCCTTCCTCGTGCAGCTCATGAAGATGCACCTTCCTCCTCCATCAGAGACCCTAAAGCTCAGACAGCTTGGCCCATGTCCTGTGCCATTTCCCATTAACAGGCCTCTGCGTGGCCAAACCAGAGATGATCTTCAAGTTGGAGCGAGGCGAAGAGCTGTGGATATTAGAGGAGGAATCCTCAGGCCATGGCTACCCAGGTGAGTGAGCAAGAACTGGGCATATGGATAACGGGAGATAAGAGCCCAGGAATTCAGGTCTAAGGTTATCGCTCAGCAGTACTTTTCAGGAATCTTTCTTTAGAGGTCCTTGCTCTTTGAAAATGACTGGAGAACAGAAGACCTGTATATTTCAGATGTCTAAATCACACAGCCCAGTATCATGCTCACACTTTGGTGTTCTCTCCTATTTTATCTTGATTTTTGTGGTTATTTACCACTCTTGTCCGTCCCTGCCTGCCTCACCTTAGACATTTATCCTTAGCCAGCCTCTCTCTCTCTATTGTTCTCAATGCCTTCCTTCTCTCCATTGCTTCAGATGCCTTCTATTGTAGCCATTCATTCATTCATGAGTGTCAACTATATGCTGGTCACATTCTGTGCAAAGGTGTGGGGATCCAGCAGTGAATAAATTAATATCACTGTACTCCTTGCAATTCTA
>NW_006296623.1:291553-293843 GCF_000327345.1 Myotis davidii | reverse complement strand
GAAAGAGACCAGAAGTAAACAAATACATAATATTTGGTAGGGAAAAATCAATGCAAGATAAGAAGATAGACAATGATGGGATGGGGGTGCTTTTAGGGAATGTGGCCAGGGAAGACTTTTTTGGTGAGGTTAACATCATTGCACCAACATCAGTGAAGTGAGAGATATGGAGCCATGTAGATTTTGAATACTTTGGGGACAGATATCTGTAAGTTCCAAGCCTAGTCTGAGTGATATATCCTAGTAATAGCAAAGAGGCCATTATGGCTTAAGTATGGGTAATGAGAGTGTTAAGAAGCAATATTGGAAAGTTTTCTAGGGGCTAAATTATGTAGAGTTGTATAGGCTGTGTTAAGCACTTTAATTTTATACTGTGACAGGGAAAGCCATTGTTGGGTTTTGATATGATATGATTTGTTTTAAAAGGATCTCTCTCACTGCTGTGTGGCAACAGTTCTGTTGGGGGTAATGCCCCGAGGCATGATAATGACCTTCAGCATAAGACCATTCAAACTTTGGATCAAACTCTTGAATACAATGGGTGTGGGAAAGTCTTCTACAAGAAAACGGGCTTTGTTGGGCATCAAAGAACACACACAGGAGATAAAAACTTTGAATGTCATGAATGTGGGAAAACTTACTGTAGGAAATCAAACCTTATTGAACATCTGAGAATACACACAGGGGAGAGACCCTATAAATGTAATGACTGTGCAAAAACCTTTAGTGCAAGATCATACCTCATTGCTCATCATAAAACTCACACAGGGGAGAAGCCCTTTAAATGTAATGAATGTGGGAAATCTTTTGGTAGGAAGTCACAACTCATTCTACATCAGAGAACACACACAGGAGAGAGGCCCTATGAATGTACTGAATGTAGGAAAACCTTTTCTGAGAAGGCAACCCTCACAATTCATCAGAGAACTCACACCGGGGAGAAACCCTATGAATGTAGTGAATGTGGGAGAAAATTTCGCGTTAAGATATCTCTTACCCAACACCAGAGAACTCACACCGGGGAGAAACCCTATGAATGTGGTGACTGTGGGAAAAACTTCCGTGCGAAGAAATCCCTAAATCAGCATCAGAGAACACACACAGGTGAGAAACCCTATAAATGTGAAGAATGTGGGAAATTCTTTAGAATGAAGACAACTCTCAATAATCATCAGAGAACTCACACAGGTGAAAAACCCTATCAATGTAATGAATGTGGGAAATCTTTTAGGGTGCACTCATCTCTGGGGATACATCAGCGAATTCACACAGGAGAGAAACCTTATGAATGTAGTAAATGTGGTAATGCCTTCTATGTTAAAGCACGCCTCATTGAACACCAGAGAATGCATTCAGGAGAGAAACCCTATGAATGTAGTGAATGTGGAAAAATCTTTAGTATGAAGAAATCCCTTTGTCAACACCAGAAAACTCACACTGGAGAGAAACCTTATGAATGTGGTGAATGTGGAAATGCCTTTTATTTGAAAGTACGCCTCATTGAACATCAGCGAATTCACACAGGAGAGAGACCCTTTGAATGTCAGAAATGTGGGAAAGCCTTCTGCCGTAAAGCACACCTCACAGAGCATCAGAGAACTCATTAGGTTGGCACTTACCTTATGCTATGGAGAAAGCTTCTCTGTGAAGGCTCCCTTCACCATTTGATCACCAGGGCACACAGAGTGCACTTGTAACAATTTGGCTCCTACACTGGTGTGAAAATATGTCCTGATCCCCTTAGGGGAGAGCTCATTGTTGTTTTTATTTCATTTGGATTTCCCTAATTAGTGGTGAGGTTGAACATTTTTCTCTCTGTTGATTGGCTGCATTGACTGGCTGTTCATATCCTTATGCTCATTGTTTTCTAATGGGCAGTTTATCTTTTACCTCTTGGTTTAAATGTTGTTTTTAATATATGAGACTATAAAAATTATTTTCCAGTCATGTATGTTGTAAAGATCTTCCCCCAGACTGTGTCCAGTTCTTTAATTTTCTTCTGCTCAGGTTTTATGTTTTAATTGTCAGTTTTAGGGTGATAATATTCTATACTTTCCTCCAAAGTTAAAGTTTCCTTTTCAACATTTAGAATTTTCACCTATCCTGAGTTTTTTAAATATAGTATGAATGCTGCAATATATAATGATACTAGAGGCCCGGTGCACGAAATGCGTGCACTTGGGTGGGGGGTGTCCATCAGCCCAGACTGCACCCTCTCCAATCTGGGACATCCCTCTCACAATCCGGGACTGTTGGCTCCTAACTGCTCACCTGCCTGCCTGCCTGATTG
>NW_006296623.1:285521-291440 GCF_000327345.1 Myotis davidii | reverse complement strand
GCACTGGGGTATCCCTCAGCCCAGCCTGCACCCTCTCCAATCTGGAACCCCTCGGGGGATGTCTGACTGCTGGTTTAGGCCCAATCCCTGTGGCCTAAACAATCCAGGACTGCTGGCTCCTATCCACTCACCTGCCTGCCTGCCTGATCACCCCCTAACCGTTCCCCTGCCATCCTAATTGACGCCTAACTGCTCTCCTGCTGGCCCAATTGCCCCCAACTGCTCCTCTGCTGGCCTGATCTTGCCCCCAACTACTCTCCCCTGCTGGCTTGATGGCCGCAACTGCCCTCCCCTGCAAGCCTGGTCCCCACCAACTGCCCTCCCCTGCCAGCCTGATCTCGCCCCCAACTGCCCTCCCCTGTAGGCCTGATCACCACCAACTGCCCTCCCCTGCCAGTCTGATCTTGCCCCCAACTTCCCTCCTCTGCCAGCCAATTTGGTTCTGATTGGTCGGTTTCTATGCCCCAGGCTGCTGGTGAGAGGCTGAACTGCTGATCTCTGGGAGAAAGAGAGGCTTGGCTGCTGGTGAGGGAGAGAGAAGCAGGGTGATCAGACCCTGCTTCTCTCTCTCAGCCTCACCAGCAGCTGCTGCCACTGCTGATCAGCCCCGCCTCTGCCTCTCTCCAAGAGGTCAGCAGTTCAGCTCGCTCACCTGTTGTGCATGCAGCCTGGTGAATGATCGAGCCTCCCGGTCATTGCGGATGTGACAGACCCAGGGTTTTTACATATTAGGATATTGCTTTTAAAAAAGTTTAATATGTGGTATCACACTATGTTTAAACTTCCATAGCTTGCTTTTTTAATGAAATATTTCCTTTCCAAGATCTAGCCATGTTGATAAATATAGGTCTGGTTTATTTATTTATGTCCCCATTCACCTAGTGAAAGGCATTTGTATTGTTTCTGTGTTGAGTAGAAGTGGAACTGATGGGTCACAGGGTGTAGGCAGTGTGACAGTTATTAGGCTATTGTGCGCCAGCTCCAAACCTGTCCTTCTATGCTGTGCTTTGTGATGCTGGGGCTGTGACTGTACAAAACATGTTTCTGTCTTGCCAGTTGCTCCCTGTTGGGCCTCCCTGTTTATCTGAGCATCAGGCCAGCATTGCTTCTTCATTTCAGCAGTAGTTCCTCAGAGTAGCAACAGTTTAATCCAGTTTGCAGTTTTCCATCATTCACACATTTGCAGTTTTCCATGGTACCCCAACCCCTTAGAGATGTGAGGTTCAGCTGGCTGGGGTCCCCTCCTTAGAGGTATGAATCCCAACCACATGAGACCCCTCCTGCAACCTTCTAACTTTTAATAGTTTCAATTTCTTCCCTTATTATCCTAGTCTGGCTGCTTTCTGCAGTTGCTATCTCCATGATAATTTTAATGTTCTCTTGTTGTCTTTTCATTTATGTGGTTAATAACTTCATAATCAGTTAAGCATTCTTCATAATAAGTTATTTATGTTAAAATAGTTGATAGGTTTCTGTCTCCTAGCTGGGTTCTGATTAATATAGAAGTTTTTCAACTTTATTAAATAGAGACTCAGTGCACGAAATTCATGCACAGGAAAGGGGGGGGGTCCCCTCAGCCCAGCCTGCACCCTCTCCAATCCAAAACCCCTCGGGGGATGTCTGACTGCCAGTTTAGGCCCGATCCTGGGGATTAGCCTGGTCACCCCACGCAGCCTGCTTGTTCAGATGTTTGGTTGTCTCTCACTATCCCCCCTGCTGGCCTGGTCACCCCATGCAGCCTGCTTGTTCAGATATTTGGTTGTCCCTCACTAACCCCGCTGCCAGCCTGGTTGTAGGCAGCCATCTTGTGAGGGCATGAGGGTTAATTTGCGTATTACCTCTTTATTATATAGGATTGATTTCCCCCCTCCAAATTGTACTAATTTATACTCTCATGCGCAGTTTGAGAAAAAGTTACATTTTCCCACATATTCACCAGGACTTATTATCAGTTTTACAAATTATTGCCAACCTGAAAGGTGTAAAATGGCTTTAAGTCTTTTCATCCATGAATGTGTTGTTCTTTTAAAAAATTTTAAACACATCTTTCTTGACCTTCAATAGTATTTTATGGCTTTCTCCAAAAAAAAAATTGCTTTCAAAAGCTAATCCTTTGATAGAAACTTTGCTCATATACATTTAGATAGATATATATTTCAAAATATAATGATGTATTATGGGGTTTATATATATATAATTATATGTAATATATGTGTGTATATAAACACACACACACACATACACATCTCCCCAGAAAACATTTTTGCTTTATACATTAATTTTGTTTAACCTCCATATTCACCACCTTGGTTGCTCTTTATTCCTTTGTGCATTCCTTCCAGGATTGTTTTCTTCTTTAAAAAAAAAATACTTTTACTGATTTCAGACAGAGAAAGGGAGAGGAAGAGAGAGATAGAAACAACAATGATGAGAGAGAATCATTGATCAGCTGCTTCCTGCACCCCCACCCCAAAGGGGATCGAGCCCACAACCTAGGCATGTGCCCTGACCAGGAATCGAACCCTGACCACCTGGTTCATAAGTCAATGCTCAAGCACCGAATCACGCTGGTCAAGCTCGTTTTATTTTTTGCCTGAAAAATACCCTTTAGAGTTGTCTTTAGTGGAGGTCTGTTAGGGCAAACCTCAACTTCGAGAATGTTTTCTATTTTACCTTATTTGCTAAAGAAAAGTAACTCTTTTGCCTTTAATATTTGGTGACACTAGACCGGGGTAAATTGATGCTAAATTAAAAACCTTTTTTGCTATTCACCCCTGAATGTCCCATAATGATTATGATGACCCAAGATATTTGAATTAATCATCAGATTTTCCCAAACACAGCATACACTTGAATATACAGATTACACTTTCTGCATTTTGTATACAGCATGCCCTCACCCCCATCAACCAAGTATTAATTAAATTTATCAAGATGCCATCTTATCAGTTCTATAGAAAGTGAAGCAAGCCCGCTGGCCTGGCTCAGTGGTTGAGCATTGACCCATGCACCAGGAGGCCCTGGTTCAATTCCCAGCCAGAGCACCTGCCCGGGTTGCGGGTTTGATCCCCAGCAGGGGGTGTTCAGGAGGCAGCCAATTGACATTGATGTTTATATCGCTTTCTCCCTCTCCCTTCCTCTCTCTCTAAAATCAATAAAAACATATTAAACAACAATAAAAAGTTTCCTCTTCCCACACCAGGAGCTGTCTGGAAGAAAATCAGGAATCTTGAACACTAGATCAGGTACTAACCTACGTGAGATTCCAGCACAGTATGTGCTGATACCACACTAGCTTCACCTTGCTAACCACCCATTGGCCATGAGTACAGTGTCTTTCACTTTTAAAAGGCCCAGTCACAATGTTGCTGACTCTGCATCAACTGTCATCACTGTGCCTGTTGATCCCCATTAGCCACTAATAGTGTCTGGATGCAATGATGCCTCAGTACAGTGCATACTGGCTGTGGATACGACCCAAATATCCATCAGCTGTTGAGTGGATAATCAAAATGTGGTATAACCATACAATGGTATATTATTCAGTAATAGAAATAAATGGTGTACTGATACTGCAACATGTATGAACTTTGAAAACATTACTTCAGAGAAGCCAGTCACAAAAGACCACATATTGTATGATTCCATTTATATGAAATGTCTAGATTAGTGAATACTATGGAGACAGAAAGTAGATTAGCAGTTGTCTAGGGCTGAGGTCGGGGGAGGTGGGAGAAATGCAGAGTGACTGCTAATGGGTATGGGGTTTCTTTTGGGATGATGAAAATATTTGAAAATACTATTGTGATGGTTGCACAGCTCTGTAATATGCTAAAATTAATTTAATTGCCACATTAAATGGATAAATTTTACTGTATGTGAATTGCAACTCAATAAAGTTTAAAAAAGAAAAAAATTGTAACTAGGTCATAAAAAAATTTAATTAGTGCTTGCTTGTATTTAAAAAAAAATACTGCCTTTTCCTTGTCCTAGCTGTGTGTCCTTGGGGAAATCATATTACCTATCTATACCTCAGTTTGTACATCTATAAAATGGGGATAAAATAATGAAATCTACACAAAAGTACTCTTAATATTCATATAGAAAATGAATGTGTCTGCCTAGCTGGCATAGCTCAGTGGTTGTGCATTGACCTATGAACCAGGAGGTCTCAGTTTGATTCTCGGTCAGAACTCATACCTGGGTTGCAGGCTCAGTCCCCAGTGTGGGGTTTGCAGGAGGCAGCCAATCAATGATTTTTCTCTCATCATTGATGTTTCTATCTCTCTCTCCCTCTCTCTTCCTCTCTGAAATCAATAATATATATATATTTTTAAAAGTATATATCTTAACCAAATTGGAAGACAAAATCAAAACTTTATGTATTGAAACCCAATTTCTCACTCATTATTTTTCAAACAAGAATCTCAAAGAAAGCAAAGGCTTCGGTGGGCGAGACTGAAAGTCCAGAGTCCTGGGACTCAGAGGCAGTCACTAAAGGGATAAGAAGACCGGGGTCTTGCCCTAACCAGTTTGGCTCAGTGGATAGAGCATCAGCCTGCAGACTGAAGGGTTCCAGGTTCGATTCCGGTGAAGGGCATGTACCTTGGTTGCGGGCACATCCCCAGTAGGGAGTGTGCAGGAGGCAGCTGATCAATGTTTCTCTCTCATCGATGTTTCTAACTCTCTATCCCTCTCCCTTCCTCTCTGTAAAAAAATCAATAAAACATATTTTAATAAAAGAAGACTGGGGTTCGCAGCTTGCATAAATGATAGCTTTGGGGATACAGTTTAGAAGATGTGCATAGTTTCTTTGGGTGTGAATAATCACTTGCTGCCATAGCATGGAATTAATGAGGGAAAAATTGCCACCTTTAGATGTGTGTAATGTTTAATAACTATATTCCTGTAACATCAGCTAGAGCTTTGCCTAATGCATAAAGTCAGACTTAATTTTTATAATTCTATTTAATTTTTAAAAAATATACCATGGTGACTTAGCAAAGGGAAGAGAAAGAACAGTTTCTCATGGCAGTCTTTTCTGTGTCTTAAATGTCAATAATCACAAAAACTTCTGTCTTCTCACAGATCTGCATTCCCAAGTAGGTTTTTGCCTGGACTTCAGTGCCCTGCAGGTATGTGGACAATGAAAATGTTTCTCCCACCTTAGAAATTTGAACAAATTTTGGCCAGTATTGAGTCCCTTTACATTCCAGGGTATGAAGAACTAACCAGTGCTAAATTTATAAAGCCTTTTATCCATAAAGTGAAACATTAGAAATTACAAATAACTTCCTGAGGTCTCTATTTCTACCATTTGTAGGAGCTTGGGAGTCCCTGTATGAAAGCAAAAAGTCTATTGCCCAAAGACTTTATCGAAGAGTCTCCCTACACATATACTTGTGTATCAGCTATGGCGATGCAGTTACTTGGATTTGGGAGATTCTTGGCTATGTTTGCTTCCTGTTCACTTCACCTGTAATCTGTCATATCTACTTCGCCCTGCACAATTATTTCAGCATCAGGCACTCCTCTTCCCCACTGAGACATATGATGTACACGCAGATGAAGGCTTTTTCAATCACTGCCTTTTTCGAATTTTTTTTAAAAATATATTTTATTGATTTTTTACAGAGAGAAAGGGAGAGAGATAGAGAGTTAGAAACATCGATGAGAGAGAAACATCGATCAGCTGCCTCCTGCACATCTCCCACTGGGGATGTGCCCGCAACCCAGGTACATGCCCTTGACCGGAATCGAACCTGGGACCTTTCAGTCCGCAGGCCAATGCTCTATCCACTGAGCCAAACCGGTTTCGGCATCTTTTTCGAATTTTTCTCAACTATGAGTTTTCTGGTGTTTAATGAGATTTCATCTATTAGGACCAATCATTGTTCTCTGATCTCTGTACATTGGTTT
>NW_006296623.1:274346-285380 GCF_000327345.1 Myotis davidii | reverse complement strand
CTCTTGGGACCCTTCAGTCCACAGGCTGACGCTCTATCCACTGAGCCAATCTGGCTAGGGTACCATATGATTTAAAAAATATATATATTTATTGATTTCAGAGAGGCAGGGAGGGGGAGAGAAAGAGAAACACATCAATGAAGAGAGAATAATTCCCAGATGAAGGCTTTTTCAGTCACTGCCTTTATAGACTTTTTCTCTACTATGAGTTTTCTGGTGTTTAATGAGATTTGATCTATTAGTGCAGGCCTTCCGACATTCTGTACAAGCATAGGGTTTCTTTCCTGTATGAATTCTTTGATGCATATTTAGTGTTGCTTTCTGGATGAAAGCTTTCCCACACTTGCTGCATTTGTATTGTCTCTCTCCAGTATGAGATTTCTGATGGATAGTGAGGCGAGACTTCCAGGTGAAGGTTTTTCCACAGTCACTGCATTTATAGGGTTTCTCTCTAGTATGGATTTTCTGGTGTGTTATGAGATTTGACCTGTCAGCGAATGCTTTTCCACATTCAGCACATATATTGGGTTTCTCTCCTGTGTGAATTTTCTGATGCACACGGAGTTGTGACTTCTTAGTGAAGCATTTTCCACAGTCACTGCATTCATAAGGCTTCTCTCCAGTATGAATTCTATGATGGGCAATGAAGTGTGATTTCTGGATGAAGGCCTTCCCACAGTCAGGACAAACATAGGGTTTCTCTCCTGTATGGATTCTCTGATGCACACTTAATGTTGATTTCTGGATAAAGGCTTTCCCGCACTCATTGCATTCATAGTGTCTCTCTCCAATATGAGATTTCTGATGGATAGTGAGGCGTGACTTCCATATGAAGGCTTTTCCACAGCCATTGCATTTATAGGGTTTCTCTCCAGTATGAGTTTTCTGGTGTTTAATGAGATTTGATTGATCACTGAAAGCTTTCCCACATTCAGCACATGTATAGGGTTTCTCTCCAGTATGAGTTTTTTGATGTGTAGTGAGATTTGTCCTATGAGTAAAGACCTTTCCACATTCTGCACATATATAGGGTTTCTCTCCTGTGTGAATTCTTCGATGCACATGGAGTTGTGACTTCTTAGTGAATGATTTTCCACAGTCACCACATTTGTAAGGCTTCTCTCCGGTATGAATTCTCTGGTGTGTATTGAAATGTGATTTCTGGATGAAGGCCTTCCCACATTCAGCACATACATAGGGTTTCTCTCCTGTGTGAATTCTTTGATGCATCCTGAGTGCTGATTTTCTTGTGAAGGCTTTTCCACACTCACTGCATGCATAGAGTTTCTCTCCAGTATGAATTTTCTGATGCATATTGAGGTCTGAATTCTGGGAGAAGCCTCTTCCACATTCGCTGCATTCATAAGGTTTTTCTCCTGTATGAATTCTCATATGTCTAAAGAGATATGATCTGTGAAAAAAGGCCTTTCCACACTCACTGCATTTGTAGGGTTTCTGCCCAGTATGAATTTTCTGATGTGTAATGAGATTTGACTTGAGCGTAAAAGCCTTCCCACATTGAGTGCATATATAGGGTTTTGCTCTTGTATAAACACACTGAGCTACATCAATTTGGGGCTTATGAGTGAAGACTTTCTCACTGTTGTTGCATTCATGGGATTTTTCTCCAGCATGAATTTTCTGATGCTCAAAGAGGTCTGACTTCTGGGTGAAGTTCTTTACATACTCAGTACATACATAAAGTTTCCCCCCAGTATGAATTTTTTGATAGTCGATGAGAACTTGTTTGTGGCCAAGATGTTTTTGACATTGATTATGTTCACAAGCATTTGCTCCTGTATTATTAGTATTCTCATTCCTAGTACAGGAAGGGTTATGGGCAAAATCATTGCCATTTCCAAAAATCTTGCCAAGATTCAATGTTGAATTGCTTTTATTGTGATTATGCAAATTTAAAGTATTCTTCAAACTCTTTCCAAATATGTCACAGTTATGGAGTCTTTTAATTGAAGGAACAAGCCTGGTACTCACATGAATTATTTTTTCAATATTTTTACATTCATAGCCCCTCTCTTTAATGAACACTTTCACATGACTTACAGGGTTATTTTGGTTTTCCTGAAATCTCTCTAGCTGGTCATTATCTTGCCACAGTTCTTCTAAAATGGAACACAGTGAATCATCTTCTATGATTTGACCAAATTTCTCACAGTGGGATGAAACTTCTCCAGAAATTCTCTGTTGTTGGGTTTTCCCAACATCCTTATCTAAAAAGAAAAAGAAAAAATGGAAATAACTCAAAGAACAAGTAGCAGAGGATAGTGGGTATGTGTAGTTCAGATAGGATGAACACAAAGTTCATATGACAATATTGAAAATAGTAATAATGTAGTGATATAAAATTCTTCTAGAACACTCATTATATGCTAATATTTGTGGTGAACTGGGTACCACTGTTCCAAGTGCTTTACTCAAAACAGCTCATTTAATCCTCCCTGAACTCTAAAGAGGTAGCTATCATTATTGATCATGTTTCACAGATAAGACAATAGAAGCACAGAGAAGTTTATAACGTGCTGAAGATCAAATAGCTTAATAAGTGAAAGAGATGGTGTTTGAAACCTGGGAATCCATATTCACTAGTAGGAGGTCTGGATAGTGAGTAGAGAAACCAGAAGAATAAACTAAAGTCTGTTAAAAGGAAGCCTTGACATACAAGAAGTATTTCGGATTGTATGTTCTTATTACATATCAGCTTTAAAACCTTACTAATCTCTCTGCTTCTTCTTGCTTTTTCTTTCTGAACCATTATGAACATCAACATTCAACTGTTATTGCATTCATGGGATTTATAATTTATAGATATACATTCCTTTATATCTATAGGAAAAACTCTTACAACACCAGCCATCTTGACATAGACAAAAAATAAATAGGTATCTGTGCTCCAACTCTGTAGCCAGCTGCAAGTTTTCATTGGTCCCAGGAATGAATGAATGAATATATATATATATCAGAGAGGAAGGGAGAGGGAGAGAGAGGTAGAAACATCAATGATGAGAATCATTGATTGGCTGCCTCCTGCACGCCTCACACTGGCGATCAAGCCTCCACAACCTGGGCATGTGCCCTGACCAGGAATCCAACTGTGACCTCCTTCCTGATTCATAGGTTGATGCACAACCACTGAGCCACGCCAGGCTGGGTGGAATATATGCTTTTAAACAAGTATAAAATAAGAGGGAAAGCCATCTATGGCAGAAACTTCAAGCCATCCACCAAAATCTATTTACCGCTCCTTTTATAGGAACAGAATATAGGTTAGCATTATATTGACCAGCTTCACTTTGTTCTCACCAGTGGAGTATGAGCAGAAGTGATAAGGTCTGAGCAGGTCAGATCTTAAGATAGTGGGCAAATCTTCTCTATTTCTCCTTTCCCTTCCCACTGGACACAACAGTGACCCAACATTAACCACACAACTGACAACAATGCCCTAGGACAGTGGTCAGCAAACTGCGGCTCATGAGCCACATATGTACAGTGCGACTGAAACTTCGTGGCCCATGCGCAGAAGTCAGTATTTTGTGGAAGAGCCACACTCAAGGGGCCAAAGAGCCGCATGTGGCTCACGAGCTGCAGTTTGCCGACCACTGCATGACAGAATAATGATTTGGAACATGGTTCTGAGTGATGCGTCAGGGTTAGAGTTGTCTTGTTAAATGAACCCATTCACCTCAGAATTCTTATATGAGAGGATATACAATTATATTAAACTTGTTTTATTCCTCTGTGTACATTCAAAATGGATTGTCCCTGATATTAGTTCTCATTTCAGCACACCTCTAGGGAGGTTGTTTCTGCTATGAATATATAAAGAAATATGGTACCATACACATTGATACTCAAAGTGGCACAGTTTTGTGTTATAACAGAAAGAATTAATACACAAAGACTGAAATTATTAACAGTGCATGCAGTTGTCTTCCCTTTCCAAATATATTCTATGGTCTTAGCAGACACTTGAAAAATCCTTCTGAAAGCAAAATATCCTCCTCTATCTCCCCAAATTCAATAAATGTAAGTTAAAATTTACCAAATAAGCTCCATGTTTCATTTTGGAAAATGGAAGACTAAGTGTGCCAGTTATCAATTTTAAAAAAAATACATTTCTTTATTGATTTCAGAGAGGAAGGAAGAAGGAGAGAGAGAAACATCAATGATGAGAGAGAATCATTGATCGGCTGCCTCCTGCACACCCCCTACTGGGGATTGAGCCCGCAATCCAGGCATGTGCCCTTGGCTGGAATCGAACCTGGGACCCTTCAGTCCACAGGCTGACGCTCTATCCACTGAGCCAAGCTGGCTAGGGTGCCAGTTATCAATTTATTGCCTCTCAACTTCAAATTTATGCTTTCTTGTCCACTCTACAAAAATGGATCTGGGTCTCTTTAAGTGTGTTTTTCCTTTGCCAGCTGGTACAATGATGAGCTTGGTCATTAGAGGGTAATGGAGAGACATTTCAGGAGGAAGGGGGTTTGCTTCCTGGTTCTAGTGGGCTCACTCAGCACACTTTCAACAAGGGCAGCTTGTCCAGCACCAGGCTCCTGCGGCGTGGGTGACTTTGCTAACATCTGGCTTCTGATGCACATGCAACTTCCCCAGCAACCAGGTCTTGCAGTGTGGGACACTTCTCTAGAGCTCAGCTCCTGGCTGTAATGGGTGACTTCAACACCCAGCTCCTGCAGCACCGAGTGGTTTACCTTTGCACCCCTCTCAGATGATTGGGAGTGGAATACCTCCAGAAAGGCACTTCCCCATGGTCAGTTTTATCTGGAACCCCAGAAGGCAGATTTCTAGCAAGTTCTGTCAACATGGCACCACAGCAACTCTTCTGCCATGCCATGAACCATGCAGTGCCTCCCAACGAAGTCTGGATTGCATTCCTTGGAAGCAGGGGAGGCATTTGCTTGGGTGCTCTGTCACAATAGTAGAGGTACTGGCTGTTCCTTATTCCCACTATTCTTTTATTCTTTAGAGTTCTCTTTACTTTTACTAACCATCCCTTGTTACTCCAACCCCACTATAGCTAATAATTCTTTTTCTCTGAGGATATTTTTCCATTGACTTTTAGAGAGAGTAGGAGGGAGGAAGGAGGTTGATTTTAGAGAGGGAATGGAAAGGAGGAGGGAGAGAGATTGGCTGCCTCCCACATGCACCCCAACTGGGGCCAGATATTGAACCTGCAACTGAGGTATGTGCCCTTGACTGGGAATCCAACCTAGGACCCTTTGATCAGTGGGTCAACACTATAACCACTTAGCAACACCGGCCAGGGCACTAATAATTCTTTATGTTCAACTTCCCCAGTTTCTCTCTCCCAATAACACCTTGAATTATACAACAGAAACAGGGTCTTAATTCTGGGAACATTCTAAAAAGAGAGGTGAAAGCCTCAGTTACCACAAAGTCTAAAATCCTGTGTTTTTCTCTAAGTTCCTGTGAGATGGAGGAGGAGAAAAAGGAAAGAGCTGTATATGCTGAAGTAATTAAGAGCCATTTCATGGAACAGTGAAATCTGATCACAGGGTGAAAATGCATCATCTGAACAAACAGAGCACAGAATAGAGTCAGATTTATTGTCTATTAAATGCACTAGACATGAAGAAAATGCACAGCAAAAGAAACAATCTACAAAATATAGGGCAACCTATGAAACGAGAGAAAATATTTGCAAGTCATACATATGATAAAAGATTAATATCCAAAATATACAAAGAACTCACATAACGCAATAGAAAAACAAACCAACAAACACTAACCCCAAACCCAACTTGATTTGAAAATGGCCAAGGAACTGAATAGAAAGTTTTCCAAGAAGACATACAGATGAACAACAGGTCCACGAAAAGGTTCTTAACACCACTAATCATCAGAGAAATAAAAACCACAATGATATCACCTCATACTGTTAGAATGGTTATCATCAAAAAGACAAGAGAAAACAAGTGAAAAAAAAAAAGAATACAATTAAGACACATAGCACAGTGTAAAACTACATACTCACAAACCCATACTTCAGACTTTAAGAGAATACCATACAAACACAAAGATCAAATACATTAGACCAGTTGCCCATGGGAGGAGACATACGTAATGGATATGGGGAATTGGAGAAAAAGGGAAGAAATTTAAAAATATCTGAATGGGCGCTCTCCCTCCAGGGAGCACACCTGTGCCTTTCTCTTCCATTGGTTAGGCTTAGATGCATGCATACAAGTTCCTTGGTTGATCTCTCCCCCTTACCCCTACCCTCCTCTACCTTCCCTCTGAGGTTTGAGCATCTGACCAATGCTTCTCTGTCTCTAGATCCATTTTTATTCATTGGTTTATGTTGTTAATTTTTTAATTTATTGATTAAGGTATTACATATGTGTCCTTATCCCCCTATTGCCCTCCCACTCCCCCATTCATGCCCTCACTCCCCTGGTGTCTGTGTTCATTAGCTTCTTCACTCCCAAGCCCCAAATGGCCCTTTCTTTACCTCAGTAACTCATTCCTAAGCCCATTTCTTCCAGGAATTACTTCTTCTACTTCTGGAATTTACCAAATGTTCTCTTACCAAAAACATACCTAAATGTACAAGGACAGAATCTAAGATAAGGGGGGTGGAGGTGGAGTAGGAAGTATAAAAAGGTTCTAGATAAAATAACATGGTATGTATATGATCCAGGGTACAAAATTAGAGACAGCTTTCTTGTCAAAAAGCCAAGAGAAACCCTAGCTAGTTTGGCTCAGTGTATACAGCATTGGCCTGCGGGCTCGATCCCCAGTAGGAGATGTGTAGGAGGCAGCTGATCAATGATTCTCTCTCATCATTGATGTTTCTATCTCTCGCTCCCTCTCTGAAATCAATAAAAATATATTTAAAGAAAAAAGCCAAGAGAAAAAGGGTCATAGATGGAGATGGCATTTAGGTATCAGAGAAGCTTCTATCAACTATCCCTCAAGCAAGTCCAAAAGTTTAGAATTTCCAAGACAGGTTATCTTCACAGCCTTTGAAAGGTACCAACCTCTCTTACAAAAGTGAGATTTACTTCCTTGTTCCCCCATTTGTATGGATCACACTTATTCACCTGAACAGCTCTGATGTGGGGTTTCCCCTTCCAACGTCCATGGTCCCTTGCCTTGCTCCAACTTGAAGATGACCTCTGGTTTGGGAACTTGGTACCCTGTTAATAGACATGATAAAGATTGGGTCCAGCTAAATGGGTTTCAGGGACCTTTCAATGGTACTTCCCTTTGTTCTTCAGAAAAGTAATCACATTTCCCTGGGAATAGAGTAATAATAATAATGCTCAAAACAGACTGAAGAATCTAGACAAATAAAAAAATGACATCATTGCACACTTGAGATGCCCCAGAGCACTCAGCAGCTGAGACTGGAAATAGCCTCACTGAGGCCCCTGGCAGACACATAGGTTGGCTGTACTTACCCACTGAGAGCAGGTGGCTGTAGTTCTCCAGTGTCACATCCCAGTACAGGCATCTCTGAGCAGGGTCCAAGTGCTGCCATTCGTCTCTGCTGAAGTCCACAGTCACATCCTCGAATGACAATGAGATCTGTAACAACACAATCCTGTTCAAAACATGGTCAGCATGGGGGTGGAGGGGATAGAGGGAAGATAGATAGGAAGTTGTTTTTCATGACTTTTACCATAATTATCATGTAGGATTTTCACTCAGTACCTAGGTTTGCATTTTATTTTGTGAAAGAAAAAGCTTATTGAAGTAGCTTGACATTCCTTGTGTGCTACATTCATTCATTTATTCGAATATTAAGTCATTCATTTTTTTCAAAAATGATGGTCAAGAGAGATTCTCTTTAAGTCCTCTAATTAATGTAGAAACTAGATACATTTACTGATCAATTCTGTGCTAGGCAATGGCAATAGAGTTGACTAAAATAGAACAAATTAAAGAGTTAGACACCAACATAGGACACCAAAGGGTGCTATAAGGCATTTGGAAGAAATGCATGGCCCTAGCTGGTTTGGCTCAGTGGATAGAGTATTGGTCTGTGGACTGAAGGGTCCTGGGTTCAATTCTGGCCAAGGGCATATGCCTGAGTTGTGGGCTAAATCCCCAGTGTGGGGGCATGCAGGAGCAGCAGATCAATGATTCTCTCTCATCATTGATGTTTCTATCTCTCTCTTCCTCTCTGAAATCAATGAAAAATATTTTTTAAAAGAAATGTATGGAGCAAAGGCAAACAATAAAGCCTTTAAAAGATAATATAGACAAATATCTTCATGATCTTAGATTAAGAAAATAATTCACAAACAAGATGCAAAAAACATTAAGTATAAAGAAAAAAATGGTTAAGCTTGTCTACAATGAAGTTTAAAACTTCTATTCATTTAAAAGACAACATTATAAGACAGAAAAGGAAAGCTGCAGAATAGAAGAAGATATCTGCAACACATATTACTGACAAAGGCTCATATTTAGAGGATGTAAACAACTCTCACAAACCAATAGGAAGAAAAGAGCCCACCCAGTAGAATAGTGGGCAAAGGATTTCAACAGGCATTTTACAAAAGAGGAAATCCAAAGCATCAACAGGCACATAAAAGGGCTTAACCTCCTTAGTTAACCAGGGAGTGCAAATCCAAACCACTACACAACCCCTAGACCAGTGGCTCTCAACCTTCTGGCCCTTTAAATACAGTTCCTCATGTTGTGACCCAACCATAAAATTATTTTCGTTGCTACTTCATAACTGTAATGTTGCTACTGTTATGAATCGTCATGGAAATATCTGATATGCAGGATGGTCTTAGGCGACCCCTGTGAAAGGGTCGTTCGACCCCCAAAGGGGTCGCGACCCACAGGTTGAGAACCGCTGCCCTAGAATGTCTTCAGTGAAAAGGACTGAATATGAAGTGATGAAGACAAGATGGTGCCATGAGAACTCTCACATAACTAATGGATGGCAGTAAATTGGTACAGCCATACTGGAAGCATTTTGGCTTCATCTGGTAATGTTGAAGACATGCATAGACTAGGACACAGTGATTCCACTCATGGAAATATGCCCAATTGGAATATGTGCACATAGGCAGCGGGAGGCATGTTCAAAATATTTACAGCAGCACTATTCATGATAAAAAAGTGTAAATTAATAGTAAATTTAAAAAAATCAGTGTTTAATATAACAGGAACGGTATCAACCATCTTTATGGAAAAATGTTAAGGAAACTTTCTTTGTTGTTTTCCTTTGCATCATCTCTAAGCATATACCCCACTAGACCCACACACAAACTAATCGGGAATGGCTTTCTGTGCTAGGGAGACCTGGGGTGTTGGGAAGAGAACCAAATTAATGTATTAACTATTCAAAAAAAAATCAACTTAAAAATTACCAATGGGCCATAGCTGGTTTGGCTCAGTGGATAGAGCATTGGTCTGTGGACTGAAAGGTTCTGGGTTCGATTCTGGTCAAGGGTACATGCCCAGGTTATGGGCTCAGATCCCCTGTGGGGGGCATGCAGGAGACAGCTGATTCATGATTCTCTCTCATCATTGATGTTTCTGTCTCTCCCTCTCCCTTCCTCTCTGAAATCAATAAAAACATATTTTTAAAAATTTTACCAGTGGGACCAAAATGGAATAGGCATGTTTTTTTCCTTGCTTCAACTTGGTAAGTACAGCTAAAAGCCCTGGGCATTATATATAAAACAAAGATAAGAACACTCTGTCAGTTGGAGAAACAAGGCCAACTGGCTAGGAACCTCAGAGCCTGAGGACTGCAGTGATTTTCCTGAATTTTCTTTTAGCCCCATATATACTGGACTAAGTGCTGTGGTAACTGGTAGCCCAGAATGCCAATCGTCACAAAAACTGCCCCAAGAAAGACTGCTCTCTCTGGTCAGAGTCCCAGCAAATGGGGCAATGTAGCAAGAGAGAAATTTTTCGATAATAATTGCCCTACTCCAGCCAAGCATCACAGGAAAAACTGTGACCCCACCACCATTCCCATCAGCAAAGGCTGAGTGGGGAGCCTCGCCTTTCATCCTTTCCATAGTGTCAAGTTAGGCTAAGTGGGGATCTTGGATTTCCACCCCCACCCAGTAAGGAGGGGCCTTCTGCCTCTCCACCTGGTGGAGAGCCTGAAAGTCCATCCTTGCCCAGCAGCAGCAAGCTGCTCATTCCCTTCTGGGATGTCAGAGGAGGCCTAGTGGGAAAGCTGAACTTCTTGTAGCAGAAGAGAGTCAGAAGGGGGCTGCTAAACACAAGCTTTAAGTAATATCTAGAGTTTCATACTTCCCAAAGTATCCAGGACATAATTGAAAATCAGGCATCAATGTGAAGCAGAAAAATCCCAACTGGAATAAGAGAAGTCAATCCTCAGACACAAACACTGAGATGGCAGATGTTAGAATTAGTTGACAAGATTTTTAAAGTAGCCATCATAAAAATGCTTCCATATACTTAAAATAAATGCCAAAATAGAATGTCTCAGCAAAAAATATATAAGATATAAAAGAGAACTGAACGACCCTGGCTGGTTTGGCTCAGTGGATAGAGCATCAGCCTGCAGACCGAAGGGGCCCGGGTTTGATTCTGATCAAGGGCATGTACCTTGTTGCAGGGTCCTCCCAGGCCCGGGCCCTGGTCGAGGCCTGTGCAGGAGGCAACCAATCAATGTGTTTCTCTCACATCGATGTTTCTGTCTTTCCCTCTCTCTTCCACTCTCTCTAAAAATCAATGGAAAAATATCCTTGGGTGAGGATTAAAAAAATAAAAACAAAGATAAAAGAGAACTGAATGGAAATTTTAGAACTGAAAAAATACAATAACCAAAATTTAAAGACTCAGTGGATGAGCCCAATAGCAGAATAGAGAGGGCAAAGTAAAGAATCAGAGAACCTGACAATAGGAAAGTAAAAATAATCCAATCTGAACAATAGAAGGAAAATTGACTGAAAAAAAAATGAGCAGTGTCTCAGGGACCTGTGAGACTATAAGCAAAGATCTCGCATTCATGTCATCAGAATTCCAGTAGAGGAG
>NW_006296623.1:269359-274329 GCF_000327345.1 Myotis davidii | reverse complement strand
GAGTGTGGGGCTGAAAAGGTATGACTCAAAATGTAATTTTAGTGACTTGGGCAAAAAGATTTAAGTGTAGAAATTTCACCACAGCAGTTTTAATCATAACAGAAACCCTGAAACACTTTAAATGCATATATAGTAGACTGGTTAAGTTAATTATAGTTTATCCAAAAGACATGATGCTATGCATCATGTGTATATGAAGAAAAAGACTGACTGCCTAGAAAATTATGTTAAACTGCCAAGTTAATATGGAGGCAACTAAATGCTATATAAACTGGAGGTATATAATGCATATGTGTATGGTATGTATGCACACTCACAGCCCCACACATATACCCCCACACATGCACTCATGTGCATACAAAGGGGAAAAGAGCTGAAAGGGAATAGAGCTATATGTTAACATTGGCCAATTAGGGGTAGTGCTGAATTTACAAGTAATGTTTTATTCTCTTGTAGTTGCCTACCTGAATTTTCTAACATTTTATTGTCAAATCATGAAATAATAAAAATAAATTTTAAAAATTTAATATTATCCTAGTTACCACATGACCTTGAGCCTCTGTGACGATGAGCCTATCCCATAGGTGACAGCGTCCACAGGACAGTCTGTCTGGTAGGATCTGGCTCTGTCATTGTCTTCCTGTTTATAGAATCTCCAGGGGAACTTTTAGTGGGATACGTGGTCTGGGCTGCAGTGTGGCGAGGGTGGAGGACACGCTCTGGAGACTGGGTCCCCGTGCAGTATTTGTCATTTACAGTCTCAGCCACCAGGGCAAGTCACGTCCCTTTTCAGGCCATTTTGTTCATCATTGAAAGGAAGAACTAGAAAGGCCCTGGAGACTGTGGTCACCCTATGACTGAAAGAAAGGGATTTTTCTGCCTTAGATCAGGATAGAGGAGAAATCAGCAAATCCTCAGAGACCAGAGGAAAATGAGGCTCTAGTGGGGATCGGCTGAGCATCTGCAAAGAGCCAGTGGAGAGTGAAGGGTCTGTGCTGGGAGCCAGGATGTAAGGTCTCCCTGGCTAGGGCCTGCAGACACTCTGCAGGGAACGGCCTGTCTCCTCCAGGTATGGCGCTGTCCCACCTTTCCTCCATCAGACACATCACATTCTCCTCTGGGTGAGGGACGTGAGCCACGTGGTGCTTACACAGCAGGAGGATAGTGATCTGTCTAAGGGGCAGCCAGTCCGGAATCTGATGCCCCTGTAACCCACCTACCCCTGCCCTGAGGTCCTGGTGACAGGTCGGGAGTATCTCTTTACTGAATGAATGCCTGCCCTTGGAGTCTGCTCCCTTCTCACCTCACACAACCTGCCATGGTCCTCTGCAGCCTGGGACCAATTCCCCTGGGGAGAGCTCTGGTTGGCTGGCATGTTTACTCGGGCCTCAGGCCTCAGGCTCTCTTGCTGACAACTCGCTCTTCCCAGGATTCTAGGGCCAGACAGCGTCTGTGGACTCAATCAGAGCTTCTGGGACCAGAAGGAAGATCTTGCAGCCTTCACTGTGGGGTCTGGTCCAGGAGCTCCAAGGAGACCCCAAGAAACCTGGAAAGACAGTGTCCACATGGTTAGTCAAACCAGCATCACCCCAGAAATGCTTCCTGGGGGCACCAAGGGATGGCTCACTGTGCTGGACATTGTGGAAGAGAAAAGTTCAATAAGACCAACACCCACTATTAGTGTAGAATATGGGAAAAACTCATGAGATTTGTTTTAAAATAAATGAGGGTTTGAATTCCAACTCTGGGGAAGTCACTTTTGCCTGAGTTTCATCTTAAGACAGGATAAAAATACCTGTCTCATATGGTTGTTACAGTTAAATGAAGTGAGGCTTCGAAAGTACTTTTTCACTTAGCACCTAGAACACACACCATTAATTAAATATTGCTATTATAACATGCCAGGCATATTTTACTATATAATTCATTTAATTTTCACACTCATCCTGTGGACTATTATTATTATTATTACTAGAGGCCTGGTGCATGAAATTCATGCACTGAGGGAGGGGGAGGGAGAAGGGGAGTCCCTCAGCCTGGCCTGCGCCCTCTCGCAGTCCAGGACCCCTCACTCCTTACTGCCTGGCTGCTCACTGCTCCTTACTGCTCAGCCCGCTGTTCCTTAGTGCTGCTGTGGAGGCAGGCTTCTGGCTGAGCGGTGCTTCCCATGTGGGAGCACACTGACCACCAGGGGCAGCTCATGCGTTGAGCGTCTGACCCCTGGTGGTCAGTGCACATCATAGCAACTGGTCGTTCTGGTCGTTCCGCCATAACAATCGTTTAGGCTTTTATTATATAGATTACCATTTACCATGAGATAGAGCCATTCAGAGATACTAAGAAATTTGCTCCAAGACCACTCAGATTAGGGGGAAGCACATAAACCCAGGTATGCCTGGCTCCAAAGTGCATTTTCTTACCTACTGTGCCGTAAGGTATTTTATACAGGGCACAGTCACAATAAACATTAGTTCTGTTTCCTGCTGCCTTCACAGTGCTTCAGCTGAGAGGTGACCATGTCACATGTGCATAAACCAATCTTCTGTATAATTCAATGTACATTATGAGCAACTTGTAGAGCCCACCCTCTTATGCCAAAGATGAAAATGTAAACTCATTGCCTGCCCCCCTCCCTCCAATTCCCATCTGGGCTTTGAAAACCAGCATGTCTGCACAGGCTCCTACATCATCAACTGACACTGACAAATGTGTGTCCCAAAGGTGCCATCAACTGGTTTCCATAGAAAAGCAACCATGGATCTGCTTAAGGCTCCTTGGGGGCCAAACCTGACTGCTTAGAGGGCCCTGTAACTCACAGCCCATATAGAGAATCAGTGACTCCCATAAAATCCTCAACAATAGACCTTCTGGTCTATCACTTCTCAATTCACACAGTCCTGCAATTACCGATGTCCACAGGTGCAAGTCAATGACTCCTATAGGCCCCCGAAATCTGGCTCCCAAAGACTGGTAATCGCAGGTGAATCAATCATTCAGCACCTCAGTGTCCCAACCAATAAGTCTCATGGCCCAATGAGCATTTAATTGAGTTAGAAAGGGGTATTCATGAATGATGGGTGCTGGCAAATTTTCCATCCAATGGAAAACACAAACATTGATCCCATCTCACACCCCACACCAGAATAACCTCCAGTTGCATTAAAATTTAACTTTAAAAATTAAAACCATAGTCCTGGCCCGTTTGGCTCGGTGGATAAAGTGTCTTCCTGCGGACTGAAGGGTCCCAGGTTCCATTCCAGTCACGGGCACGTGCCCAGGTTTCAGGCTCAATCCCCAGTAGGGGGCGTGCAGGAGGCAGCCGATCAATGATTCCCTCTCATCATTGATGTTTCTATCTCTCTCTCCCTCTCCCTTCCTCTCTGAAATCAATAAAACTATTTAAAATAAAAATTAAAACTATAGCCCAGTCGGTGTGGCTCAGCGTTTGAGCATTGAGCCATGAACCATCAGGTTATGGTTTGATTCAGAACAGATGCCCAGGTTGTGGGCTCTATCCCCAGTAGGGAGCGTGCAGGAGGCAGCCAATAGATGTTTCTCCCTCATGGATATTTCTATCTCTCTATCCCTCTCCCTTCCTCTCTATAAAACATATTTAAAATGTAATGACTCATTTAAATAAAAATTTCACTAGGATTTTAGCAAGCCTAGAATTATAATAAAACATAAGAAATATTATTTAAAAATTTAAAACAAAAAAATGTTAAATTTAAGGCATATATTTGTTTAAGCATGAAATGGGGAGAACTCACTAAGCAAGAAAAGACACTAAGAACCTGTAAAGAATAAAATCTTATATTTAATCAGATTATTATTCCTTCTGTTTATAAACACACCTTATAAAAATAAACATATAAAGACAAAAGAAATATAATGACAAGAAATGACACAAGGTTAATATCCGCAAATTAGTAAGAAAGACAAGCCACCCAAGTGATAAAAGAGCAAAGGACAGAAAAAATTTAAAAAAACATGTACATTTCAATGGCTAATAAAGAGGAAAAGACGTTCAACCACTAGCTGGCAGGAAAATACACAACAAAATAAGCTAGGTATCATTGTGTTTGGCTCTGAGAATGAGGAAAATTTAAAAAGCACTAACATTCAGTGGTGGAGAGGATCTTGGAATGAGCTGTTTTATAGGTTGCTGGTGGGAGTTCCAATTTTACAAGTGTTAGAAAGTAATCTGGTGGTATGTATTGAACTTAAAAAACATCCATTCCTGCACCTAATAATCACTCAGATGGCAGTCTCTCTCTGTAGTTGTGAAATCAATAACAAAAATGTCAACTTTTTTTTGCCCTAACCTGTTTGGCTCAGTGGATAGAGTGTCAGCCTGCGGACTGAAGGGTCCCAGGTTCGATTCCGGTTGAGCCTTGGTTGAGGGCACATCCCCAGTAGGGAGTGTGCAGGAGGCAGCCGATAGATGTTTCTAACTGTCTATCCTTCTCCCTTCCTCTCTGTAAAACATCAATAAAGTATATTTTTTAAAAAATTCAACTTTTTGAGATACCAAATATCGAAGTAACTAAGGCATCAGAGAGAAAACCACAGCAGAAATTAGGAAACATTAGACGTGAACCACAGTGAACATGTTACATATCAAAACTTGGGACATGGAGCTAAAGTGTTCCCCGGGGGAAATCATGAACTTAATGCTTATATTACATCATAAAATTGTAATGAACATTAATGAGATAAGCATTCAGTTAGGAGTTTCAAAATAAGAATTTTTTTAAAAAATATATTTGGTTTTTTTTTTACAGAGAGGAAGGGAGAGGGATAGAGAATTAGAAACATCGATGAGAGAGAAACATCGACCAGCTGCCTCCTGCACACCCCCTACTGGGGATGTGCTCGCAACCAAGGTACATGCCCTTGACCGGAATCGAACCCGGGACCCTTCAGTCCGCAGGCTGATGCTCTATCCACTGAGCCAAACCGGTTAGGGC
>NW_006296623.1:267401-268141 GCF_000327345.1 Myotis davidii | reverse complement strand
TTACAGAGAGGAAGGGAGAGGGATAGAGAATTAGAAACATCGATGAGAGAGAAACATCGACCAGCTGCCTCCTGCACACCCCCTACTGGGGATGTGCCCGCAACCAAGGTACATGCCCTTGACCGGAATCGAACCCGGGACCCTTCAGTCCGCAGGCTGATGCTCTATCCACTGAGCCAAACCGGTTAGGGCTCAAAATAAGAATTTTTAAAAAAGAAAAGAATGAAATCAAGGGCAGAAATTCATGACACAGAAAACAGAGATGCAGGAGGACCAACCAATTCAAAGGCAGGTCCTCCCACTCCCTCTGCACGCCCCCTAAGTGACCTCACGGAAGCCCCTTCACTCACCCTACAGGGCACCGTCACTGAGGACCAAATCCACGTGATAAAACCCACAGAATTCCGTGGCTGCCTTCCTGGCCCTTCGTCGCCGCCCCTGTTAAACTCAGGCCAGGAGCCCTAAGTGATGAAAGTGCACTGGAGGGCCTCTTATCCTGCACATGCTCGGTGTCGCCTGGGGAGTGATCTGCAATTCCAGATCACCTCTGCGTGCGTGTGCGTGTCGGGGGAGTTGAGGGGGCCTCTCCAATTTGCTTTAGTGAGTTTTGTCCGGCAGCTAACATGGTTGTCCCTTTGGGAACCTCTCTCCGGGAGTCGCCATCTTGGAAGGGTGGTCATTTCTGCCGTGGGGCCTGCGGTCCCCAGCCCGATCTCCCCCCCCTCCCCCCGTCACCCCCC
>NW_006296623.1:247925-267292 GCF_000327345.1 Myotis davidii | reverse complement strand
ACAGAGCCCAGGGCGCCGCTGCGTGCCCACCTGAAGGCGCCCCGGTCCACCCGCCGGCTGAGGGCATCGCCCGGTCCTCGGCTGTCACCGACCCTGGGTCGTTGCCCCCCCGGGGGTGGGGGAGGACGTGTCAGATTTAGGCCAGGAAGCGGAAGTCATCCGCAGCGGGTGAACCACGCTGGGCGGGGAGCTGAAGTGATGGAGTGCCAGACACCTGGTAGCTGTGCCAGGAGTACCTGGGGGGCCGGTGACGCCTGTCCTGGGGCATGCCATCCCATGTTTAAAAACCGGTTAATCGACCTTTCTGGTTTCCATATATAAACATTAAGGCTAGGGTTCTACTACTGAAGATCCAAGTTTTGATTCCTTTTCGTTAGTGTTCAATTTCAAGTGCTCATTTATAACTTTCTTCTCCTTTTCACCCATGCATTATGTAGAAGTCCACTGTCGGACCTGCAAAAAATGCTTTGAGCCCTGGCCGGGTGGCTCAATGGTTAGAGCGTTGCCACCACGGAAGGGTCGCGGGTTGGATTCTGGTTGCAGGTTCCATCCCTGGGCCCCATCAGGGCACCAGCGTGAGGCAACCAATCGATGTGTCTCTCTCACATCCACCTCTCGCTCGCTCTCTCCCTTCCACTCTCTCTAAAAATCAGTGAAAAGAATATATCCTTCGGTGAGGATTAATAACAACAACAACGAAATGCTTTGAGACCCAAAGGGCAGAGGAATGGGTACTTTATTCAGCGGGTGCAGCAGAGAGAACAGCCCAGAGCAGTGCCCCCTGGCGCGTGGGGACTTCTCTCTGCCAGAGGAGGTTTGTAGGGGAAGGAAACCAAAGCACCAAGTGCACGTTCAGTGGGCTTTGACCCGCAGGTGTGCAAATGCAGCCGGAAGGAGCAGTTTACGATTTGGGCCACCCCAGTCCGCAGCATCCTGTTTTCAGAATTAATGACTCAAAGAAAGAATTCAGAGGGAGTGCAGAATATTTTACAGTTCCTCACACCATCTTCCGTTTCCCCAAACACAAAGTGAGTTAACTGGCTGTTCGTGACTGCTGTCCTCATTGCACTGTAGTTTGAAGATATTGTCTGAATGATGTTTATCTTTGAAATCTCTTGAAACTTGCCTTAAGGTTTAAGTACAGAGACATGGATACATGGGACAGACTGTCAATTGTCAGAGGGCTGTGGGGAGGGAGGGCCTGGATGAAAGAAGGTGAATGAGTTAGTCAAAGAACATATATGCGTAAACCATAAGCACAGACAACAGTGTGGTGATGGCAAAAGGGAAGGGGGGACCGGGGCTGGCTGGAGGTGGGCAAAGAGAGTGAAATGGGGACATCCGTAATAGTATCAACAATAAAAATGAGGTAAAAAAAAAAAAAAAGCATGGGCCCAATTTTCAAAAATGTGTCATCTCTGGATTGAAAAGACTGTGTACCCATGGACACAGATAATAATGTGGTGAAGCCCTAGGGGGGTGGGGGCAGGGTGGAGGGAGGCAAATGGGGGATGATGGGGAAAATAGAGTCAACAATAAAAATATTTTAAAAAGAAAAGACTGCATTTTCCAGTTGTGTTGAGCATCTGTGTTTATTGGTTCACAAGCTTGTTTGGAGCCCTTTAAAATGTGTATCTCCTTCCTGATTATTTTCTTCTGCTTTCCCCAGGAGCTACTAAGTGAAGAGAGAGATTCTCCTACTGCAGTGGTCCTCAAACCACAGCTCGTGAGCCACATGTGGCTCTTTGGCCCCTTGAGTGTGGCTCTTCCACAAAATACCACGTGCGGGCACGCACGTACAGTGCGATTGAAACTTCGTAGCCCATGCGCAGAAGTCGGTTTTCGGAAAGGAGATAGACGAAACAAGTATACAAGACGAGTGTGGATGAGAGAGGTGGAAGGGGTCGACCTCAGAACGTGCCTCAATCAGATTGAGGACGTTTTTAGCAAAGGCCAGCTTAGGAGGACCCTAATTAAGTTAATCACAATGTACCTACCTATATAGTTTAAGTTTAGAAAATGTGGCTCTCAAAAGAAATTTCAATCGTTGTACTGTTGAGATTTGGCTCTGTTGACTAATGAGTTCGCTGACCACTGTCCTACTGTATTGTTGATAAGTCAGGTTTTCACAGCACTAACCAATTTGTGCTTCCTATATTTTGGAACTTTTACTATTAAATGCAGATAAGGCTATTTTGTTGTTGAATTGATACAGCCAAATCACTTCCCCAAAAGACTGTAACATTTCCTGCTCTCACCAGCAAAATATGAATTCATGGAGGCAAATCTCCAGCAGTGGCTGTCCATGCTCTCTTTACCCTTTGCCAGTTTAATGGCTAGTAGCATCAAACTGCTTTAATTTGCATTTCCCTAATTACTTGTGCAACTGAGGGTGTTTTTCTGTTGGTTGACCATTTCGATTTTGACTTCTCCCAGTCTTCAAATCCTTTGTCCAATTTTCTTTGGAGTGATTTGTCTTTTTCTTATCAATTTGTGGACTCTCTTTGTACATCAGGGTTATTAACCCTTTCCTGCTTTGCAATAGTTCCCCCCTAACTCTTTTTGTTCTTTGCGTTTTATGTGTCCTTTGATCTGGAATTAGAAAAACGTATTCTCTCATCAGAAAAGTCTAAGCTTTCTTTTCTGGCTTCTGTATCTCCTGTCTTGCATGGTGTTCCTTCCCCATTCCAGGTCTTCCTAAAAAGGTAATCTTTTTTTAAGGATGAATGCAATAAAAGTTCATTTTAATAAATATCATGTAGTTTACCTGTGGCCCATTAAGTGCATTTTATTTTATTTGTGTGTGTGTGCATCTCACTTTATTATTTTTTAAAATTAAATTTTTTCAATTACAGCTTCCATTCAGTATTATTTTATATTAGTTTCAGGTGTATGGCATAGTGATTAGGCAATCATATACTTTACAAAGTGGTCCCCTGATATTTCCAGTACCCACCAGGCCCCATACATAGTTATTACAATATTATTGACTACATTCCCTCTGCTGTACATTACATCTCTATAACTATTTTGTAACTACCAATCTGTACTTCTCAACCCCTTCACCCTAAAAACAGTCTTAACATTTATTTCTATTTTATTGTCTTCATTTTTTTGCTGGAACTTTTAATTTACTTGGAATTTACTCTGGTATGTGGCGTGAGGTCAAGGTCAAGCTCTGTTTTTGTTGTGTCAAATAAAAACAAATCCGGATGTAGCTATGAAGAGACTAATTAGAAAGGAAGACTGTTGCAATAGGGAGAAAGCTCCCATCTCAGAAATCTGCAAGCATCTCATAACCAAACAGGAAAAGGGCCTTTCTTTGATTGCCAGGAGAAGGAGAAGGCAAGCTGAGATAAGCAGAATCTGTGGAGAGGCTGCACAAGCAGGGGAATGACCAGTGGGTTCTGACAGGTCAGCTCACTCTTAGGAAAAGCTGAGAAGGGGGGCCCCTTTTACATTCTTTTGTGCTTGCTCAGGCTTGGGGGAAAGCAGAGCTCAGAGCCTGTAGGAAAGAGACAAACCTGACTGAAGTTAAGCGAACAAGCATTTTGTTCCAATTAATCAGTGTTTGTGAGGCAAATAATTGGAATTTGGAGGGTCTGTATCCAAACTTGTTGTAGGTAAGCAAGAGGGACATCTGTGGGTCCTATCTAAGTCATATACAGAAGTGAGATTCTTTGCAGTAAGCCATTTTCTGGAACACAAAGAGCAAGGAGATTTTGTAATGGTTGCAGGAGTTAGGTCAAATTCATTATCAGCCAAGACCCTTTATGGAACACATTGCCTTGCATTCACTGAATTAAATACCATTTCTGTAATAGAAGGTCACAAATACGTTTCATTTCATCTGAACTCTATTGTGTCTCTGTAATCTGAATTTTTGTTCTTGCAAATGTATCTTGCCAGGAACTCTGAAGTTTAAAATTATTTTATCAAGTTTCAAAATGAATGGCCCTCCACCCCCCAACAAAAGTATTGCAATTTTGACTTGAATTGTATTGTCTATATATATAAAAGCCTAAGTGACCAAATGACTGAACGACTGGTCACTATGACGCACACTGACCACCATGCAGGAGCTGTCCCCTGGTGGTCAGTGAGCTCCCACAGGGGGAACGCCGCTCAATCAGAAGCCCTGAGCCGGGCTCATGGCTGGACAGCACAGTGGCAATGGCGGGAGCCTCTCCCACTTTCGTGGCAACACTAAGGATGTCTGATTGCTGGCTTAGACCCGCTCCCCATCCCCCAAGTGCTCCCGGACTGCAAGAGGGGGCAAGCCTGGCTGAAGGACCGCCCCCCCCCGAGTGCACAAATTTTGTGCACCGGGCCTCTAGTATTTTATAGTCTTCTTATAAAATGTATCCTTAGATATTTATAAATTTTTGTTGTCATTGTTAAAACTTATATTTGCTAATCCTATCTGCTTACTTAAAATGAAAGTACCCATTTTTATAAATATACTAGAGGCCCAGTGCACGAAATTCGTGCATGGGTAGGATCCCTAGGCCTGGCCAACAATTAGGGCCGATCGGGGCCTTCCAGCTGCTGTCCGGGGCCTTTCTTCATTCCACGCTGCCCCCAGTGGTCAGCACACATCACAGCAAGTGATTGAACTCCGAGTCTTCTGGTCAAACTCCCAAGGGGACACTTTGCACATTAGCCTTTTATATATATATATATAGATTTTGTATATAGCTCCGTATCAAAACTACCTACCAATTCTGGTAGCTTCTTAGTATAGTCTCTCAGGTTTTCTAATTGTACAATCATATCATTTATAGATAATATTGTCTCTTTTATCCAATATTTGATGTGATTATTTCTCCTTCTATTTTCGTTGTCCTTCTATTAACTATCCCTTACAGTAGTTACTAAGTTTACGTGGCTTTTTTACACTAAGTCTATATAACAGCTTGTCAGATAGAGGAGAGAGCACTGGAATAGGTTAGACTTTCTTACTATAGCAAGTTCAAGTTATGTCTGACAGTTTTGGTAAAAAGAAGAGAGATTTATTCCTTATTAGTATTGCTTGCAGTTATGTGGTTATTTAAATTTAAAATTATTTAAACTAAAAAAGTTTTAAATTCAGTTTCTTAGTCACCTAGCCACATTTCAAGTGCCCAATAGCCGTGTATGGCTAGTGGTGTAATAATTGTGAATTGTTACCCATCGCACTATTCTCTTTGACATGGTTTCTGTAAATGCTGACTCTGACTAATATGTAGCTTGTAGATAAACAACGTATTTGTATAAGAATCCTAGGAACTTACTTCAGAAACTGCAGACTCTGACCTTTAGCCTAGGAGATTTGCTGACTTTCAACCATAAAACCAGGATGACAAACACCAGACCATCACTTGACCAGTTTTGAGACCCTTATCAGAATGGATTGTGCTGGCCTGCACATAGAGAACTTTTAAGTCCCCTCCCCTTGATTTCTTTGTTCTGCTTTCCCTCCCCCTCCTTATAAAATCCTCTGCCTGCACTAAGGTGGGGAGATGGACTTTGGACAAGAATCCCCCATCTTCCCAAGATTCCAGCACTCGAATAAATCTCTTTCCTTTTTACCAGCATCTGTCTCACGAGTTAGGCTTTCATGAGGTCAGGCAGCCAAACCTTGGTTTCAGTTACAGTGGGTACTGTATTGGACAGCATTAAATAGAAAACATTTTCATCATTATGGAAAGTTGTATTGGACAATGCTGAGATAGAACCTTTAAAATAATGTTGGCTAATAGATATTATAGAGAGCATCCCTATCTTTTAGCCAATTTTCATGGAAATGATTTAAACATTTTACCAATTAGTGTAAAGCTTTCTGAAAATTTTTGGAATGTGGTTTTCTAAATTTTAAGTAGTTTCCTTTGATTGTTAAGTTGAGTTTTTATTATTAATATAAATGGCTACTGAATTGTATTATATACTTTTTAATATTAGTTAATAGCATTATGTGGCTTTTCTCTTTTTTAAATGTTTTCATTGATTTTAGAGAGAGAGGAAGGAAGAGGGAGAGAGAGAAACATCAATCAGTTGCCTACCATATACATCGTGACTGGGGATTGAACTACAACCTGGGCATATGCCATGACAGGGAATTGAACCATGACCTTTCAGTGCATGGGACTACATTCAGTCAGCTGAGCCACACGGGCCAGGGTTATGTGGCTTTTCTCAAGTGTTGGTGTAATGAATTATGTTTCTTAATTTCCAGCTGGTTAAGATATTTTGGTAATATTTCAATTTATTTCTGTTTTTATTGATTCTTATCAGAGAATGTGATCCTTCAAAGCCCTACATTTTTTCTCTCTCCTGAAAATTTTATTGGTCCTGAGGAAAGGGAAGAAGGCAGCCCTGCCTCCTACTGAGGGTGCCACAAGCACTCACTGTTTTCCATTGCCATTGATGGGGAGTTTCACATGTTGGGGGGCAGGAAGGGAGACCAGAAAGCCAGGGGTATGCCCCACAGGCCCAGGCAGAGAGCAGGGGAAAGGACTCCAGGCAGAAGGGGGGCAGAACCTGGCTGCCCACCATGAAAGCCTGGCCCCCCTGGTTCTGGGACAACAGGATCTCAAAAGGCTTCAGGTGCCCTGGCATTTCCTTCACTTAGTTCTCCTTGCCTGCTTTGTAGTTGGTATAAATGAGGGTGATGTATTTACAGTGGAGGTCCTCTACACCATCATTCACCAGGTCTACCAGGGCTGCCTTCCACTGGTCCTTCCAGGACAGCCCAAGGGAGCGATTCGGTGGTCACAAGATGGCATTGGACTGGTCCAGGGTGAGGTCTCCATCCTGGAACTTGGGGAGCCCATACAGGCAGGAGGCCTTGAGTGAGCCCTGCAGCCAGGTCTCCTTGGTCATCACCTCCTCCTTCCAGTTCTGGCCCTGGTGAGCCTGCAGCATGTCATGGCCTTATAGTGCCCTTAACCAGGGAATGTTTTTTAAGGATATAGGAGTAAAGAGTATATCATCCATTGTGTAAATGTGCCACAGATTTTTTATCCACTCATCTACTGATGGGCACTTGAGCTGTTTCCAGATCTTAGCTATTGTAAATAAAGCTGCTATGAACATAGGGGTGTATACATTTATTCTGATTTTTAGGATATAGTCCTAGAAGTGGGATCACTGGGTCAAATGGCCCTTCCATTTTTAATTTTTTTTGAGGAAACTCTACACTGTGCTCCATAATGGTTGTACCAATCTGCATTCCCACCAGCAGTGTACTAGGGTCCCTTTTTCTCTACATCTTAGCCAGCTAATCAACTTGTTTGTTGATTTATTGGTGGTAGCCATTCTGGCAGGTGTGTGATGGTACCTCATTGTTTTAATTTGCATCTCTCTGATGCATCAAAATGAAAAGGGAATCCACTGAGAGAACATATTTGCCAATGATACATCTGATAAGCAGTTAATTTACAAAATATATAAAGCATTCATACAACTTAACAGAAGGAAGACAAACAATTCAAGTAAAAGATGGGCAGGAGACCTGAATAGACACTTCTCCAAAGAGGACATACAGATGGCCAAGGACATGAAAAAAATGCTCAACATCAGAAATCATCAGAGAGATGCAAATTAAAATGAGACACCATTTTTTTTAAAGGTCCTGTGCAGGAGGACTAAGGCCACAGCTGCCAACTAGCACCAAGGCCCCAAACTTGTGATGAAATCATCTTGGATGCTCCAATCTCATTCCAGCTGCCTCAGACGTCATATGGAGAAGAAATGAGCCATCCCCTTGAGCCTCTGCTCAAGTTCCTGACCCACAAAATTATGAGAAATAAAATGGTTAAGCCACTAAATTTTGGTGTGGGTTGTTTACATAGAAATAGCTGAAATATCTGTGAATCTTAAAATACATGTGAGTGAGGTCAAGTCACCAACAGTTATGAGAACTACATGGTATAGTTATCTGTGTAGGAAAAAGCAGAGGGAAGTAAGGGGCATTTGTCATACCTGATGGCAAGCTGACTTGAATTCAGGAGCGAAACTGAGGCATTTTGCTCCATCTGCGGCAAGTAAGTGCAAGGGGTCTGAAGGGCCTGAAGCAGCCCAATTCCTGTGAGCTCTTAGGACTGATTGTGCTTGGGGTCCCCAAGACCACCCTCTGGTTCAGTGATTCACTAGAAGAACTCACAGAACTTATCAAAGCTGTTATACTAATGGTTACAGTTTATCACAAACACAGACAGACACACACACACACACACAAAAGGGTAGAGATTTATATCAGCAATGGAAAAGATCACATAAGGCAGAGTCCAGGAGCAAGTTTCCAATTCTCTTCTCCCAGAGCAGTCATCTAGTCAGTGCTTAATTCCACCAGTAAGATGTGGGTCACACATGAAGTATTGCCGACCAGGGAAGCTCACCTGGTCCTTGATGTCTAGAATTTGTATTTGAGATCAGTCACATAGGCATGGCTGATCTTAGTTACTCAGTCCCTCTAAAGTTCAAGCTGATACTGCATGGCTCAGGCACCCCCTCACCCGCACCATAAATCACAGTGTTAGAATAAACCATCTGGTGTGGCTCATGGACTCAGATAAACAAAGATAATTTTAACAGGGCAGGATATTTCCAAGGGCTTTAAGGTTATCTTCCAAGAGCTGGCAAGGTCCAAACTTTTCTTTGAAATGTGCAAGGTTTGGACACCCAGTCCTGCTGAGTTAATCCTTCACTATCCACTAATCCACCAGGCTCTCTTCTGGGACAGGGATCTGTACTTAGGAGAAACCACTAGGGTTGAAATAAAAATTGAGCTGGTTGAGACAGTAGAAACTAAGTGTATTCATTTCCTATGGCTGCTGTAACGAATTACTTCAAGCATGGTGGCTTTTAACAACAGCAATTTATTCTTTCACAGTTCTGGAGGCGAGATGTCTTAAATCAGTACCACTGAGCCAAAATCAAGGTGTCAGCAGAGCTGTCATCGAGGTCACTTCCACTCCACCTCTGTGGTCACACTGTCTTCTCTTCTGTCTGTGTCATCTCTTTGCCTCTTTCATAGAACACTTGCGATTGTATTTAGGGCCCATCTGGAAGATCCAAGATAATCTTCCTATCTCAGGATCCTTAACTTAATCACATCTACAAAGCCCCCCACTTTTTTTTGTCAAATAAGATAGCTTTCACAGGTTCCAGAAGTTAACACATGAATATCTTTTGGGGAGCCACTATACAACCTACCATAGCCCACCTTCCGGTCCCCAAACATTGACATCCATCCCACGTACTAAATACATTTGCCCTTCCCAGCCGGCATGGCTCAGTGGTTGAGCATCAACCTAGGAACCAGAAGGTCATGGTTTAACTCCCAGTCAGGGCACATGCCTGAGTTGCAGGCTCGATCCCCAGTGTAGAACATGTAGGAAGCAGCTGATTAATGATTCTCTCTCATCATTGATGTTCCAATCTCTCTCCCTCTCTCATAATGAAATAATTAAAAATAAATTAAATAAAATACATTCACCCTATTCCAACACCCTCAAAAGTGTCAAAACATTATAGCATCCTCTCAAGTCCAAAATTTCATCTAAATATCGTCTGTTTGGAAGTCCCAAATCTAATTATGTAAATCAGTTATGGGTGAGACTATAAGTATGCCATCCTAGGGAAGAATTTCTCTCCATCTGTGGACTTTGGAAAACAGAAAACAAGTTATCTGTTCCCAAAATACAATGCTGGGACAGGTATAGGATAAGAGTTGTTGGCATTCCTATTCTGAAAGAGTGGAAATGAAAGGAAAAGAGAAGTCATTGTTACTGAGCCATTTTGAAATACAGCTACAAATGATCCACCCTATGGGCCCAAACCCCAACCTAGGAATTATTCTTGCCTTTTTTTTTTATGGTTAACACATGTTTGAAGCTGAGTAGTTCTATAACCCTGTTTTCTACCTGCAGAATTTTAGGAGTCTGACAGCCTTCTTTCATTTTATCCCATATCTGTCCCTTTTCATCCAAGCTGGCAGTACTTCTGCTGGTATAACATTCTCAAAAACCTTGCAACCTCCGGCATATGTCACAGAAACTTCAAGCATTAGACAAGAAGATCCTCCATAGATCTTTTCTCATTAATCCCATCTGTATTCCTGGCTTCTGCTCTGAAGATTGAGGGATCCATAAATCACATGCCTAATCTCTTCAGTACTTCAAAAGGTTGTCTGGTCACACCGTTGGCCTTCTCTGCAGAGCATACTTTCCTAGCATTGACTATCCTAATTTTAGCACCTTTTGCAATCTGTACAGGCTGAGAATTTCCCCAATCATCAAATCCTGGTTCCTCTTTGCGTAATAATTCTTCCTTCCGTTTATCTTTTTCCTTTCATATTTTACTATAAGCAGCAAGTAGAAACCAGACTGCTTCTTCAACAATTTGCTTGGAAATCAACTCAACTATTCAAATTCATTGCTTATAAATCCTGTTTTCCACATAACTGTAGGGCACAATTAAGCTAAATTTTCTGTCACTGTATGACAAAAATGACCTTTCCCCCAGTTTCTAATAATATATTCCACATTTCTTTTTGAGCCCTCATAAACAGGCCCTTCAACGTTTATATTTGTACCAACATTCTGTTTATGATGGTAAACGCATCCTCTGAGACAATATAGGGTTTTCTACCTTGTTCCTCGCTTCTTTTGAGCCTTCACCAACAGTTCCTTCAGCATGTGCATTTCGAAGAACAGTCTGTTTTAGGCAGTCTAGGCTTTTTCTGTGGTGCCCCTCAACATTCTTCCAGCCTCCACCTATTATCCAATTACCTTAGTCCAAAGTGATTCCTATATTTTTAGGTATTTGTTACAGCAGACCCCACTTTTGGTATAAACTCTGTATTAGTTTCCTATTGCTGCTGTCATAAATGACCATAAACTTGGTGGCTGAAAACAACTGAAATTTATCCTCTCACAGATCTGGAGGCCAGAAATTCAAAATCAGAATCACTGGGCCAAAAATCAAAGTGTGGGCAAGGCCATGCTTCCTCTGGAAGCTTTAAGGGAGAATCCATGCCTTGCCTCTTCTGACCTTTGGTGGCTGTTGTCATTCCTTGGCTTATGGCCACATCACTCCAATATCTTTCCCTGTAGTCATATCTCTTTCTCCTCTTCGATTTGTGTGATCTCTCTTTGCTTCCCTATTATAAAGATACTTGTTACTGTATGTAGTTAGGGCCTGCGTGGAAAATCCAGGATAATCTCTTCATCTCAAAATCCTTAATCAAATCTGCAAAGTCTTTTATTTATTTATTTTTGGCCATTAGGTAACATTCACAGGTTTCCAGGGTTAGGGCATGGATCTCCCCTAGGAAGCCATTATTTAGCCTACTTCAATAAGGAAAGAGAATGTCCACATCAAAGTGGAGAAATAGAGCCAAGAAATCTCAGAACCAAGTTGCCATAATTTTTAGCAAAAACAACAGAAGAGGGAGCTCTGACATTTGAGAAACTACCCCGAACCCCACCTCCTTCCAAAAGTTAAGGAAAGCTAATTTCATATAAAGAAGAGCAACAAAAATGTACTGAGGGCAACCCCATACAATATTGTTATAAGAATAAAAGCTTAAGGGGTAGAATACCATCCTAAAAGCCAGTGAAAGCATGCCAGAAACATATCCTCACCAAAGAGATAAAAACTATAATTAGTGCCGAAACCGATTTGGCTCAGTGGATAGAGCGTCGGCCTGGGGACTGAAGGGTCCCAGGTTCGATTTCGGTCAAGAGCATGTACTTTGGTTGAGGGCACATCCCCAGTAGGAGATGTGCAGGAGGCAGCGGATGGATCTTTCTCTCTCATCGATGTTTCTAATTCTCTATCCCTCTCCCTTCCTCTCTGTAAAAAAATCAATAAAATATATTTTTAAAAAAACTATAATTAGCTAATACAAACAAGCTAAAAATATTAAGAAAATGATGCAAGACAACGAAAGAACAACATAAATAAGAACAAGAAAATTTCAGGAGCTATTTGACACATCTCAGAAAATATTTGGAAATAAAAGAAAAATCTTTCAGAATAAATGACAAGGAACACAAAGCAAATAAGTACAATACATGATGGCTTAAGAGGAATAGAAGGCAGAGAAGAGGAAACTTTAAAAAAAGGAAATAAAGAAAAATATTTGAAAGCAAATGACAAATATCAAAGTTTTTTTAAAAAAAGTATCCAATTAATACATCATAGGAGTTCCTCAATAAAGAAAAGCAGACCAAAGGAAAAAACAAATACTAAAAACTATAATTCAAGAAAACTTCCTGAAATAATAAACAATTTCAAAGTATATACTGAGAGAGCACACCAGACTTCGTCTGCTCCTGGCCAAGATGCAGTCACAGGGACCAGATTTACCCTTCCAGCTGAAACAACTAAAATAATGATAAAATATATGAAACAATGGTCTTCAAAGTGTTGGACATCAGGCAAGGAAGAACAGTGATCCTTGAGAAAGGGGAAACAAACAAAATATAAAAGAAAGGGGAAATAAATGAAGTGAGTCCTGCTAATGCCACAGCTTGGATGGTTTCCAGTCACAGTGCTGAGAGAGGGAATCCAAGCAGAGCCCAGCGCACTTCCTGGGTTCAGGAGATGGATCTGAGAATCCAAGGAGCCCAAGGACTCCATTGGAATGGAAAGAGCCCTAGAGACCTGCAGAGGGTCCCTCTTGAGTCTTCAACTGAGTATTCCTCAGCTCCTGCATGTAAGAAAACTATTCAAGGCTAAGCAAAGAACCACCAGCAAGGATTAGAGGGAGTTCACAGAGGGGTGATAATAGTTTCTGACCTTACCAGGTATGGTGGAAAACCTCATAATTCACAGGGAATTGAGTAGAGTGCTTAGAAGGCCAGTAATAGGGGTAAATTAGCCCTAGGCTAAATGATGCTCTGGTCCTGCCTAATAAAGCTGAAAAGCAAGACCTGAAAGAATCAAATTGTTCCCAGCTAAGTTCACTGTGTCCCAGAATAAAGCTTCTGTTCTCATTTATAGGAATGCAAAAATATCCAGCCCCAAGCAAGATAAAATTCACAATGTCTGTCATCCAGTAAAAAAATAACCAGGCATGCAATGAACCAGGAAAATATGACATATCATTTGGAGAAAAAAATTCAAATAGACCCAGAAATGGTACATATTATGAATAGTGAAGAACACTAAAGCAATCATTAAAACTTTATTTTAAATATAAAAAAACCTAACTTAAGCATATTGACTAGAGACATGGAAGATGTTTAAAAGCCCAAATAGACCTTTTAGAGATGAAAACTATAATATGAAATTAAAAAATGCATGAATGGGATTAATAGATTCGACATGGCAGAAGAAAAGATTAGTGAATTTGAAGGCATAGTAATAGACACTATCCAAACTAAAATATAGAAGAAAAAAATACTTTAAAAATGAATAGAGTATCAGTTCTGGGATAAATTCAAGACGTAGTTGGTATCCTGGGGGGCGGGGGTGGGTGGTGGTGGGGCAGGAGAGGAAGAAGAGATCTTTGAAAGAGCACACTGTGTACCTGACAATATTTACCCAGAATGATTACCACCAAGTCATATTCTTATAAATTACTGGACTTTAAAGATGAAGAAAAAATATTTTGAGCATGTAGAAAATAAGAGCAAGTGATCTATAAGGATAAGAAAATTAGATCATCATCAGATTATTTTTAGAGAAAGAAGAAGGGAGAGAGAGAGAGAGAGAGAGAGAGAGAGAGAGAGAGAGAGAGGTTGATGTGAGGGAGAGAGAGAGAGAGAGAGAGAGAGAGAGAGAGAGAGAGGCATTGATGTGAAGGAAGCACATCAATCAGCTGCTCCCATACATGCCCTAACTGGGGATCAACCTTGTGACCTTCTTGTGCATGGGACACAGAACGATACTCCAACCAACTGAATCACACTAACCAGGGCTGATAGCAACCATTTATGCCAGAATAAAGTAAAGGAACATTTAAGATACACAAGGAAAGAAAGAGTGAGCTAAGAAATTTACACCAAAAAAAATTGTCTTTCAACTATAAAAGACATGGACAAAATGTTATCAACATGGAAGAACTGAAGAAATATTGTACTCATAAGTCCTTCCAAAGGAACCTATCATAGAACAAGCTTCAGCAAGGCTGGTGTGGCTCAGTGAATTGACTTCATCCCATGCACCACAAGGTTGCTGATTGGTCTGGTCAGTGTGGCTCAGTGTTTGAGCATCGACCTATGAACTAGGAGGTCTCAGTTCATCCCAGTCAGGGCACATGCCCGGGTTGTGGGCTTGGTCCCCAGTGGGGAGCATGCGTGAGGCAGCTGATCAATGATTCTCTTTCATCATTGATGTCTCTATCTCTCTCTTCCTCTCCCTTCCTCTCTGAAAGCAATTAAAATATATTTTTTAAAAATCAAGAGGTTGCTGGTTGATTCCCAGCCAGGGCACATTCCCAGGTTGTGGGCTTGATCCCCAGTAAGGGGGCGTGCAAGAGGCAGCTGATTGATGTTTATCATTGATGTTTGTCTTTCTCCCTCTCCCTTCCCCTTGCTCTTAAAAAATCAATAAAACATATTTTTTAAAAAGAACAAGCTTCAGAAAAACAAAATGACCAGAGAGTTTTTGACCTAAGGGCTGGTGGTGAGCACTGAACTAAGAAGACGAATGACAGTTCAAAGTGAGAGTTTAGTAAGCAAGGATTCAGGTAACAGATATAGACCAATCATGAAAAAATTGGGAGAGAATGCGGAGAATATGTCTACATTCTACATTTTAATACTATTCTTAGTAATTATACCAGCAGTGGTGGTAGTATTAGTATTGCTATTCTGAGACTGAATGATGTGAGTTCCAAGAAAGCGGTTAACACAGCAGGCCGGCTGCTATCCTTCTAAAGGCCTGCTCACAAAGTTTGCCCTTGGCTAGAGTCTGGGAACTTGATTTCAGGAGGGTTCCCACCATTCCCTACCTGATAAGGTGGTTCACTGTGCAAACATCTGCTTCCTTCTGGGGATCTGGAATATTGGTATGTGCTCAGCAGAGGGTGCCTAATGACTAAATCCCAATAAAAACCGAGGGCACTGAGTAATAGACTTCTCAGTAAGAAATAACACACATGGGTTGCTGCATTTCTGTTGCTGGGGCAACAGCATGCTCTGTGTGACCCCTGGTGGGAGGAAGAGACAGCGTAAGGAAGCCTGTGCGTGGCATCTTCCTGAGTCTTTTTCCCTTGCTGATTCTATGACATATCGGTTCTCTGTTATAACCTTTGCTATAAATACAACTATATCCTGAGTCCTCTGAGTCCTTATAGTGAATCACTGGATATGGTGGCAGTGGTGGGACTCAATAAAACAACCCTGACTCACTGAAATGTGGCTACAGCGTTACTCAAGAAAAGGAAAGAAGCAATGATGGAAGGTGACAAAATCCTGGGGTCTGAGTGGCTACGAAGTTACCTATAGTGTTAAACAGCAACTGAGTTGTCATCTCTTGTGAAAGGTAACAGTTAAATCCAACCACAGGCAGGTGGCCTCGCTGCATCTCCTGGCTGCTCTTAGCTGTGCTGGCTACAGGGAGGAAAGAGTAGCTCAGCTCATGGCTTTAGTTTTTGTTTTCTCCTCTAAGTGGGAGGAGAAAGGGCCCAAATAGTCCCCCCAGGGCTGGAGCAAGTCTTTAGGTAAACCGGAGGGGGGAGGGTTAAAATAAGAAAACGAAAAAACAGCCTGACTGGCTGGCTGGTGTGATTCAGTGCAGGAGGCAGCAGATAGATGATTCTCTCTGATCATTATTGTTTCTCTCTCCCTTCCTCTCTGAAATCAATAAACATTAAAACAATTTAAAAAACCATTCTAGCCTTTTCTTCAGCTTAGCAGCGGCCTCAGCTCAGGGATAGCCCCTCCTGACTTTGCAGCTTGATCTGCTGTTCGCTGTAACGTTAACCCTGTATGTGCTGCTTTTAAGACTAGGGGATTTGAGGGGGGAAAGAGGTGTGTTTTGTAACACGCTTTGTATTTTATGACTATCACACCTGAGTGTATCATCAACATTGATGTAAAATTTTATACTCGCCATTTCATCCGTGCGAGACATAGATCATCCTGACAGGGAAAGCTGCAAAGGGGGAAAAAGTGTACATGCATCAAAGCTCTCTTGCCTTTTGCTGCCCATGGGCAGATTGCAATTTCAACTCTGGGAAAAGAACAAGATGCCATCACGAATTTTTATTATTTTATTTTTGCCTGTTGGAGCCTCTGGAAAAGGGGGGACATGATGAAAAGAGAGGCAATCTGCAGGTAAAAAAATGGCACTTTGGGAGGTCTGAACCCAGTGTGCTAATGTGCAATTGTTGAAATGAGGTGGCTGGCAGTAGAAGCTGCTGGTTTTCCGGCCACATATACATATTTTTGAGTGTGTCTGTTTGGATGCTAAAATTGACAAGAAGGGCTTTCAGGAAAGCCTTTCTTATCACTTGGGCTGGGAATACAGCTGTCTGGCTGGTACTGGGGGGAAAAAGCCACTGGCTTTTTAAAAAATTATATTTTTTCAATTATATTTTACATTCAATAGTATTTTATATTAGTTTCAGGTGTAGTGGTTAGACAATCGCATACTTTACAAACTGGACCCCCTGATATTTCAAGTACCCACCTGGCATTGTACACAGTTATTACAATATTATTGGCTTTTAAAAAAAATCCCGGATTCACAGGTTCTAATTGCCAGGGCCTGACCGGAAGCTGAAACCTGACACTCTTCTGCAGCTGTTTGCAGCCTCACTGTGAGCTGTGCTCAGCTGAAATGAAAGAGCATCTATCTCAAAGAACAGGACTCAGATTCAGGAAAGGGCTTGTATAATTGAGGTGCTGATTGGCTTCGTATTTCTGACAGAGACTAATTATGGTTACTGAATTGAAATCAGCAAGTTAACCAGAGGCTAACTCGTGGTTACTGTTGAACGCTGCAAGCTAGGGAAGGACATCACAGGGAGAGGCCACTTCACCTACTCCCCATTGGTCAGACTCCCCACCCTTTCTTGGAGATGGCACTGCTGTTGACCTGCTATGGTCAACTTTTCAGGTTACTTGCAGTTTGTACCAATGACCTGATAGCCTGACTCTACTTCCTTCACCTCCCTCTTGCTAGACACCCTTGTGCAAGACATTTGATTATTAAATGCAGCCGTCCCCAGCAAGGGATTCATTTTTTTTCTAGGCTGCTCACTGGGGAAATGATTAGGACCAAAGGAATGGGAGGTTATGTAAACCCATTTTGGAAAAAAAAAAAAGGAAAGTTCAGGATTCTTCCTCATCAATTCTTGATTATGATGTGTCTTTCTGGTTACATTGTATAAAAATGTTTTGCTGGGAAAATGTTTCTTTTCTTCTTGCATACAGCCCTTCCAGACAAAAAGTTTGGAGGATAATAAAACGGTTGGGAAATGTGAGGTTGTGATCACTGAGTGAGACACACCAATGTTGTAACCATGGAGAAATAATCCTATATAATAAAATCCTAATACGCTAAGTGTCCGGTCGACTGGTTGACTGTTCAACCAATCAAAGTGTAATATGCTAATCATATGCTAAGGCCGCTCAACCACTGGTTATGATGTGCACTGACCAACGGGGGCAGATGCTCCAACCGGTAGGTTAGCTTGCTGCTGGGGTCCAGCCAATAAGGACTGAGTGAGAGGGGCCAGACACCCCCTAGAGCCCTCCCGAAGTCCCTTCCCGGCTGGCCAATGATAATAATAATAATAATAATAATAATAAAGCCTGGGGAGGTGCCAGGGAGTAGAGAAGGCATTAATGATCTTTGTTTTTCTGAACTGCTCTTGGAAGCTTTCCCCTTTTCCTGAAGAAAAAAAAAAGCCTCATGGTATTTCATTTCCAAGCTGCTGTGAGTACCTTGAATTCAAACTGACTGTAGATCACACCTGATAGGCAGCAGGGGTGGCACCATCCCCTGCACTTTCCATGCAGAGCACCTCCAAGGTGTCCACACACATGATAGGAATGATGGAAGCAAAACTGAAGGAAACTGGATGCTTTCAGGCAGTCCCTCTGTAACCAAGGACTAAACAATTACTTGGTTGGACGGGGCAGGAGGCTCCATAGTGAGAGGCGACACTGGGGGCCCTGTTAACCCCTACTGCCTGGCTAATGTCTGTTTTGCTCTGGGTACCCTAACAAGTATTAGACATCCTCTATTTCCAGGGGTGCCATGTGTGCCCTGGGACTTCACTTCCTGTGTGTGTGCCCTGACTATCCCAACACTGCCTCAGCCTAATGGCTTTCCAGTCAGCTTCCACTTACTGACCAGAGTACACTGTGCCTGAATGGCTGCCATGAGCCAGGTAAAAGGGAGCTAATATAGAAATTTAAGGAGGAAGGTACCTGACTTTCTAAGATAAATCTTTGTGGTTAATGGGATTTGTTTGAACTGGTGAAATCTTGGACCCCTGTAGGGTATAACTGAAGATAATACTACAGGTAGGTCTCACCTGATGCAAGGGATCTAACTGATCATTGTGTTGTAAAGTTGCCTTATCCAAGGTCCAAGGGGTCAACTATCCAGAAATGGGTTAACAAAGCCTGCTATCCTTTGAAAGGTTGGCCCTTGGCTGGAAACTTGCATTTGGGAAGTGTTTCCACTATTCCTTAACTGGTAAGGATGGCTCATTGTGCTCAGACTTTGTGCAAACAGTGTGGTTTATGCTTATCATTTGCTTTCATTCTAAGAGTCTGCAATTTTGGTACATGCTAGGCAGAGTGTCTAATGACCAGCCCCCAACAAAAACCTTGGGCACTGAGTCTCTAATGGCTTCCTTGGGCGAAAACATCACACGTGCGTTGCTGCATTTTTGTTGCTAGGAAACAGCCAGTTCTGCCTGACTCATTGTGGAAGGGAGACAACATCAAACTCTGCCTGTGTCTTTTTCCATTGCTGATTCTGTTGCATATCTGCTTGCTATAATAAAACTTAGCTGTGAATACAAATGTCAGTGGCGCTGGGAATCAGCAAGACCGGGTTCATGTCTCCCAGAGGAAAGAGTTCAACACACGGGGAAATTGCAGCAAGCAGCAAAGCTTTATTCAAGCGAAAGTACATCAAGCAAAGCTGGAGTGCCCCATTGGGTCTAAGTCCTGGCTTTTGACTTATTCTTGCCCCTCCCATGCTTTGTACTAATCTCCTGCACCATTCAGCCTTTGATGGCTCTTTTAGTTTTCTATTCATCCTTTCCCTTGTTTACCTAAGCACGGTTTTTTGGTCCGTTTGTCCTTTCTCTGCCCTGCTCATATCTATCTCACTACCTACTCTAACATTTCCCCCCTCAAGAGTTATGAGACCCAATTCATTGGGAGATCATGGACGTAGACAATCATCTG
>NW_006296623.1:235197-247884 GCF_000327345.1 Myotis davidii | reverse complement strand
GCTGACAAATGGGCGAAGTTGGGGATTGGGTCTCATTCTCTTGCTGTCTGTCAGGGCAGAGGGTAGGTTTCCTCAGAATCAGAATCTTTGGCTAGCTTGATCAAGGGGTTGAGTTGTCTCTGCGTATGTGTATGGGGGGCCGGGGGGCGGGTTGAAAGCCCTGGCGAAGCATCTTTTACAGGTGCACTAGTTGTAACCTGGAAGAGACAAATTTTACAAGTAGGTTAAACAAACAAGGACCAAACAGTGTTATCACTAATATGACGAGGAGAGAGATTAAAAGACTTTCAAAGAGAGACCATAACCAATATTTCCAGTTCCAAGTAAGCGAGGTCACCATACCGGGCAAAAGTTGGGTTTCTCTGAGGCCTTTTAACCAGGCTGCATGATTTGGAATTTCACATACTCTTGTTTCTACTTTAGCAGAATTATTGATGTTGGTACAGCATGCAGTATTTTGAATAGCACAAACTCCTCATTCTGCAGCTAAGAGATAGTCTAGGGCAGTGGTCAGCAAACTCATTAGTCAACAGAGCCAAATATCAACAGTACAACGATTGAAATTTTTTTTGAGAGCCACATTTTTTAAACAAACTATATAGGTAGGTACATTGTTATTAACTTAATTAGGGTACTCCTAAGGCTTAGGAAGAGCCACACTCAAGGGGCCAAAGAGCCGCATGTGGCTCGCGAGCCGCAGTTTGCCGACCACGGGTCTAGGGCAATATGATTGTCTAAGATTTTATTGGCTAATGAGTTGAGGGACTGTTGTAATTCATGGAGGGCTTTTACGATTTTCCATTGTAAAACTGAGGGTACATAAAGGAGTCCCTCTACTTGGAACCATCCTGTTGGTCCCTTGGTGTACTGTGTTGGGATGTCCATTGTATTTCTTCTTGGTTATATTTAGGGGTTGGTAGTTCTGTAGGTAAGGATGGAATTAGTGCTCCCAAGAATATATCTTCAGAGGTGGCGGCTACCTTTGCAACTTTATCAGGTTTAACAAATGTTTCCTTGTGTTATTTATTTTGATGTCCCTTGCAGTGTATAAGTCTTAGTAGCGTGCTCTATTCATTTTTCCTCGGAGGGGGAGTAAATGAGTAAATCATCTATATATTGTAGGAGCTTTCTGCCCCATTTCAAGAATTAGGTCCCTGCAATCTTTGGCTAGTGCCAATCCAAATAAATGAGGGCTATCCCTAAAGCCCTGGGGCAGTCCAGTCCAGTTTAGTAGTTGGCTTGTGGTGTCCTCCTTGGTCCATTCAAAGGCAAGTAAGCATTGAGAGCAGGAGCTCTAAGGAATGCAAAAGAAAGCATCCTTGAGACTGAAAACCATTGGATCTGAGAAGGTATTTCTCCTAGGATAGTATAAGGGTTGGGAACTATAGGGTGGATTGGGACAGCAGCCTCCTTTATAATTTGTAGATCATGCACTAATCTATAGTCTCCATTTTATTTTATTTTTAACAGGGAGGATAAGAGTATTTATTGCAGGACAAATTAATAGAAATTAATAGCCCATGTTTCAGGAATTTAATAATTATTATTTGAAGTCCTTTTCTGGCCTCTGGCTTTATAGGATATTGTTTCCTATGGAGAAAGTTTCTGGGATTTTTTAGTTTTATTTTTATACGTATTGCTGTCTTAGCCCTTCCGGGTATTCCATCAGTCCAAATTTATGGAATGATCTATAATTTCCTCAGTTTCAAGGACCCGTTCAGAGAAAAAGATATTGGCTTGGTGTTGAGTTTTTGTGCCCCTAGTTTACTGAGGGTGTTCTTCCCTAAAAGGAGGATAGGACATTCTGACATCACCAGGAATGGATGGGGAAAGGCTGTTTGATCCCAAAGGTAACACAGGGGAGGAGTAAATCTGATAGAGGGTTTTCCACTAACCCCAATTGCTTGGCAGGAGTCGGAAGGTAGAGGTCCAGAGAAGTTATTTAGCATAGAGTAGGCAGCTCCCATTTCTACTTTCCACATCTGGGGTGACCCTTGGCTCCGTCCCATTCAAGTGGATGTTCTTATTGGGAACTGGCTCGAGTAGAGGGCCTTCTCAGTCAAGGGTCATGAGTGGTTCCGGCCCACGTCCCCTTCAGGACCCAGGACAGCCACAGACCCAATGATCAGGCTCCTTACACTTGGGACAAGGTGCTTTTGGCTTCACCTCCAATGGTCAGATTTCCCACAGTGATGGTGGTTTCCAACAGGAGCCTTGGGGTTTCCCCGCTTCTGAGAAGGCTGGGCCTGAGGGCAGAGAGTAGCTGAGCCTGCCTTTTGTCGTTGGCTTTTGTTTCTCTTTGTTCTCTTCTTCCTCCTCTATTTCTTTATTATAGTGAACTGAGGATGCTGCCTTTGGGATCTCAGCCATCAGTGTCCCTGGACCTAAGGCTAGTTTTTGTACTTTGTACCAGATGTCTGGGGTCGCCTAAGTTAGGAAGTGATATTTCAAAATCAATTGTCCCTCAGGTGAGTTGGGATCTATGGTGGTATGTTTACCAAGGGTCTCTTTAAATCTTTCTTTTAAAAAGGCAGAAGGGTTTTCTTGGGGCCCTTGATCAGTGGTTGAAAGTTTATTATCATTTTAGTTGTGCTTTCATTTTTTTTCATTCCTTCTATTAAGCAATGTAAAAAGTGATCTCTAAGAACTCTGTCTTGTTGGTTGTTGTAGCTCCAGTGGGGGTCTGGCTTTGGGACTGCAACAGCTCCTATAGGGTATATTTGAAGCTGAGTTAGGTGGGTGTCATCCCCAAATACTTGAGCTGCTTCAGTTACTTCAGCTCACTGCTCTGGTACGACAGTTTGCCCCATGATCCCTACAATAGTTTTCCAAGCAAAGTCGAAGGTTCGGTTAGTTTAAGGAAATTGTCATGTATTTTTTGGAATCATCTGAAATCGTTCCAAGGTCTGATTTTACCTGTCTGTGATCCTGAATGGAGAATGGGCCCTGGACCCATGCAGGACCAGAGGGTCCAGTAACCTCTTGTAATGGATACAGACTAGGGGTTGTGGGTCCTATGTGAAGGGCACAGGATCATTAGTAGGGCATTCAGGGACTGTAGCCAAGGTCCCTGGTGCCAGTTGGAGTTTTGGGGACTAGGGTGCCTATAGTTTTAGGCTGGGGCATCTGGCTAATAACTGCTATAACATCTGGATCTAATTTGCAAGAGTTGCAGTGCTTAGGATTGTCTCTGAGGGCCATAAAGGCTTGTATGTACGGGGCCTCAGTCCATTTCCCTTGCCGGTGACAAAACAGGTCTCACTGAATAATAGTATTATAATTTATGCTTCCATATGGGGCCAGACTTCTTGGTCATCTAATTTATATTGTGGCCAGGCTGTATTACAGAAGAAGATTAATCTTTTCTTTCTGAGGGTTTGGGGGTCATATGTATCCTAATTCTTGATAATACATCCCAGTGGTGAGTCCTGTGGTATGGAGGTGGTGTTGCCCATCTGGAAAATAGAAAAGAGAGGTCTGGGCTGGAAAGGAGAGTGTGAACGGGCCAGCGTGTCCTGTGACCTTGTTCAAATGAATAGAAAGTATGGACAGGCTTGGGCATCCCCTTTGCCAAGTTCTCTCTGTAGCGTATTTCTAGACCTCTTTAGAAATTCTCTTAAATGCTTGGCCAAAGCTTCCCTAGTGACTCCACATTTCCAGGTTGTGGATTTTTTGAGCGATATATTTTCATCTATCTTTTTGATCCCTTCCTCTCCCCTGAGTGCCTCGGTTGGAACCCATACTCTGGAAAGCTGGATAGTGTTCTTAGGAGTTGAAGTCCTGCTATCTCTTGAAGCATGAGTACCTTGTAGCGTCTTATGATTAGTCTGTGAAAAATATACTTGTAATATGTGATCCACTCTAATAAGTCATTTGAGTTTAGGTGTTTTCCTGATGAGGCTATCTCTGTCTCAATAGGGCGTAATATTGGACAAACCAAATGTTTAAGCAGACAGGGGAGTCCGTTCTTGATAAAAAAGGCCCGTGGGATGCGCTCATCTTTCCAGTGGCTGCCCCGACAGAGACAGCAAAAGTGCTGGCGGCAGTTAAGGTCTGAAATGTCTAGATATTTAATAAGGAGTATTCTTGAGTCCCAAGAGGAGCACAGTAGAGCTACAAGTTGACTGAACAGGGAACCCTGCTGCCAATGAACCGCAGCTTGAACGTGGGAGATGTCAGGCCTCACAGGATATAAGTAGCTGAATCGAAGTAAGCGAGAAAAATCTCGTAGGGGCTGATAATAAATGGAGCTCTGGAGACTCTTCAAGGAGCGGTGAAACAAAAAGTAAATAAGAAAAGCGTTCATCACAGAATCAGGCCAGTGTTCTCTCCTGATGTGGTGCAGCAAGCAAGGAAAATGAGGAACTCTATCCTTCGTCTGAGCCACCAGACGCCTTAAGGAATAGTTGTGACCCGCCCTTCCGCATATACAGCAGGCACCTCGCCTGCACTTCAAACACAGCTGCGAGGAGAGGGAGGCAAAAGAAAGAATACCTGACGGGTAAATAAGATTCAGGAGGTAAAACGTGGAAGTTTCTGAAAGAAGATGCGTAGGGGCAGACGGCGGGGTTGATAATCTGAACCCGGGCATCATGGACTAAGATCTGTTGAGCCTGAACAAAGTTCTCCCGGAGTGTGTGCTGCGTATGGGAAAGGCTGCCAGGAGCAGTGACCCCGCGGCCGGCTGGCTACCCCTGCTCCTTCTAGTGTCTAAGACAGCTGGCTAACCCTTACATGCGCTTCCCGGATGAGTCCAATGTTAATTACAGGTGATCTTTACTTCCCCGAAGAAATGTTTGCTCAAGCTCAGAGACTGGGCCTCACCAATTATTAGGAGCCGGTTAAAGTGCCAAAGCAAACGCAAGCCTTAGCGGGTTTGGCTCATTGGATTGAGCATAGATAGGCCTGCGGACTGAAGGGTCCTCCTTTCCACTCTTTCTAAAAATCAAAGAAAAAATATCCCGGGGTGAGGATTAACAACGACAACAAAAAAGCGAAAGTCAGAATGTCTTTCTCTCCAAATTAATTGCCTGGGGCTTGGGTCAGTATTGAGATGCTATCAGCCTTTTTCTAGCGGGTGGGTGGTGGGTTTTCTGCCCCGGGCTGAGCACTACCTTACCTTCCACGGGAGCCTCCAAGTGGCACCCGCCCTTGCGGCATTTAACTGGGTGACCGGTGTCCAGGAGAGTGCGGCTTAGAGAAAGAGGGTGGGAGAGGGGGAGAGAGGGAACGCAAAGCCTCTAGCCCAAGGGAGGGCGAGGCTAGATGCTTACCATTTGGGGGCTTTCTTGAACCGGCTCCGGGCTGGCGGTTAGAACTGTCAGCGGCGCTGGGGATCAGCAAGACCAGGTTCTCCTCTCCAGGAGGAAGGATTTCAACGCGACAGACGGGGAAATTGCAGAGAGCGTCAAAGCTGTATTCAAGTACATCCGGGGGTCTAAATCCTGGCCTTTGTTTTATTCTTGCCCCTCCCACGCTTCATGCTAATCTCCCTGCACCATTCGTCCTTTAGCTGGTAGGCTCCCTAGAATTTCGTGGGTCTGCTTAACTGGTGGGCTTCTTAGAATGTCGTGTGTCTGCAGATGTCCTTTTGGTGCTAGGAGTCATTTTTACTGCATTTCTTTTCCCTGTCTTCGTCTAATTTTGATGGCTGTTTTAGTTTTCTATTCTCCCTTTCCCTTGTTTACTTGACCATGGGTTTTGTTTTGTTTTTTTTGGTCAGTTTGTCTTTTATCTCCTCTGCTCATATCTATCTACTTACTCTAACACAAATATATGCTCAATCACTCCTTCTAGTGAGTCACCGGATGTGAGGTAGTCTTAGGCACCCCTAACACAGTGGTATAAACTAAATGAATAATTATGAGATATTCTAATTTTATCATCCCCTATTATCTTCAAGGACCTGTATTTTTGGTGTGGAAGAAAGGAAATACAGATATAATCTAGAATAAGTTGACTAAAAAACAACCTATATTCCTGAATTTGAATTGCAGGTAGTATGATCTCATAACGTGGTTTATTTTTTTTATAAAAAGAATGTGTACTATGCCACTATGAAAAATAAGAAACTTTTACCATTTGCAACAGCATGGATGCACCTGGAGAGCATTATGCTAAGCGAGATAAGCCAGTCAGGGAAAGATAAATATCATATGATCTCACTCATTTGTGGGATATAATGATCAACATAATTTGATGAACAAGAATAGATCCAGAGACGAATGGCAGGGGAGAGGTGGGGAGGTGGGTTAGAGAGCAACCAAAGGACTTGTATGCATGCATATTAGCATAACCAATGGACACAGACACTGGGGCAGTGGGGGTTTGCCCGGGGTGGGAATGGCTTGGCAGGGCTGGGGGTCAATTGGGGAAAAAGGAGACATATGTAAAACTTTAGACAATAAAAAAATAAATAATTAAAAAAAGAATGTGTGTGTGTGTGTGTGTGTGTGTATTTCCTAGCTCTGTCTTCTGAAGAGGCCTAGAAAAAATGAGCAACCCTGGCAACCAAGTTGTGAAAAACAAACCAGCATTTTAATTTAATTTAATTTTTTCGGAAATGGCTGATTCCAGGTCTGGGACTGAAAATGTAAAGATAACCCTTGAATCTGGTTATCATAACAGATGGTAAGAAAGCTGTCTGTCAAGGCCTAGTAGGGTCATGGCTAACGGACCTGGCTTCAGCAGTTTCCCACTGGCCACAGATGAGACAATCTAAGCTCCAAGAAGATAATTGACTTTTGGAGGATGATAGGAAACCAAGTAATTTTCTTCAAAACTGGTATATAAAAGGAAAAGAGTAAAACCTTTATTCTGCCTTTCCTATATGAACTATAGCATTGGTAACCAAATGATAGGTGAGTGAAAGCATCTGTATAAAAGTATTGCAGTTAACAAACAAAAAAGAATTGTGAAAACTTGAATATCACCACTTTGCAACCACTAATGAATGGATCTAGGCATTGAGCATCTCAGCTGCTAACATTACAAAAAAAAAATGACACAAGACATTATGTGCCCCTTAATGAGAAGACATGCCACTACCCGTAAAGAGATAAAAATTGAACCTTCCCCTAGCCGGTTTGGCTCAGTGGATAGAGGGTCGGCCTGCAGACCAAAGAGTCCGAGTTCGATTCTGGTCAAGGGCACATACCTTGGTTGCAGGCTTCTCCCCAGCCCGGGCCCTGGTCAGGGCATGTGCAGGAGGCAACCAATCGATGTGTTTCTCTCGCATCGATGTTTCTCTGTCTTTCCCTCTCTCTTCCACTCTCTCTGAAAATCAATGAAAAAATATCCTTGAGTGCAGATTAAAAAACAAACAAAAAACTGGAACCAGCTCTGGCCACTGCATCCAGCTGCCAATTTGCAGAAAAAAAGAGTACAGAGAAATATGTTAAACTGCTTGTGAAATATATATACTAATCCTATCTAATAAAAGAGAAACATGGTAATTGGCGTACGACCGCTACCCTTCCCATTGGCTAATCAGCGAGATATGCAAATTAACTGCCAGCCAAGATGGCGGCTGGCAGCCAGGCAGCTGGAAGCTAACATGAGGCTTGCTTGCTTCAGTGATGGAGGACTCCAACCTTCCCTGCCTGCCACTGCCGGCCTCTGAGCTTGCAGTTTAAGAAACATTGTAACAAATATAGAAGCTAAACAAAACCCCAGAAACCTGCTTTCAGCAGCGAGGATCTCAGAGCTGGAGTTGATACAGTGTCTCAATTATAGAACCTAAACAAACCAGATACCTGCTTTCAGCAGCGCGGAGGCCTCAGAGCTGGAGCCAGAGCTAAAGCTGGCCCAGAATAAAAACAAAAAAGAAAAAAAGGAGCAGTTGGGAGATTTGGTCACCCACCAGCCTGAAAACAGCCCTCAGCCCCTCACCCAGACTGGCCAGGCACCCCAGTGGGGACCCCCACCCTGAAGGGTGTGTGACCAGCTGCAAACAGCCATCATCCCCTCACCCAGGCTGGCCAGGCACCTCAGTGGGGACCCCCACCCTGATCCAGGACACCCTTCAGGGCAAACCAGCCAGCCCCCACCCATGCACCAGGCCTCTGTCCTATATAGTAAAAGGGTAATATGCCTCCCAGCACCAGGATCAGTGTGACAGGGGGCAGCACCCAAACCCCCCCAATCACCCTGCAGCTCTGTGTGTGACAGGGGGTGGTGCCACAACCTCCCTACCTGCCCTGCTCTGTCCGTGACAGGGGAAGGCGCCACAACCCCCTGATCAGCCCTGCTCTGTGTCTGATAGGGGGGAGCTCCCCAACCCCCTGATCTGCCCTGCTCTGTGTGTGACAGGGGGCGGTGCCCCAACTCCCCTATTGGCCCTACTCTGTGAGTGACAGGGGGGAGCTCCTTAACCCCCTGATCGGCCCTGCTCTGTGCGTGACGGGAGGAGCTCCCCAACCCCCTGATGGGCCTTGCTCTGTGCATGACAGGGGTGAGCCCCAACCCCCCTGATGGGCCCTGCTCTGTGTGTGACAGGGGATGGCGCCGCAACCTCCCCATCGACCCTGCCTTGAGTGTGACAGGTGACGGTGCCCCAACCCCCCAATTGGCCCTACTCTGAGCATGACAGGGGGTGGCGCCGCAACCTCCCGATCTGCCCTGCTCTGTGCATGACAGGGGACGGCGCCCCAACTCCGCAATCAGCCCTACTCTGGGCCCCACCAGGGGCTGCACCTAGGGATTGGGCCTGCCCTCTGCGACCCGGGAGCAGGCCTAAGCCAGCAGGGCATTATCTCCCGAGGGGCCCCAGACTGTGAGAGGGCACAGGCCGGGCTGAGGGACTCCCCCTCCCCCCCGAGTGCACAAATTTTTGTGCACCAGGCCTCTAGTATATATATATAACCTAACAATTTTTTTAATAGGCAAGGCTAAACTACAAAGTTTTGGGATGTACACTTGGGTAATATAATGATAAAGAAATGCAACGTGCCCTAGCTGGTTTGCCTCAGTGGATAGAGCATCAGCCTTCAGACTGAAGGGTCCCAGGTTCGATTCCAGCCAAGGGCACATGCTGGGTTGTGGGCTTGATCCCCAGTAGGGGGCATGCAGGAGGCAGCCAATCTATGATTCTCTCTCATCATTAATGTTTCTATCTCTCTCTCTCTCTCCCTCTCCTCTCCCCTCTGAAATAAATTTTAAAAAAAAGAAATGCAATGTAATTGTTATAAAGTCAGGGTAATGGTTGATGGGTTAAAATTGGATGGGGGTTTTAGGGGTGAGTGGCAAAGTTCTTTTTTTAATTTGGTAGTAGTTACAAGGGGGGTTGTTTGGTTTTATATGAAATAGTTTTTAAAAAAGAAGAGAAAAAAGAGTAAATAAATAAAAAATATATTTGCATTGACCTATAGGAATTTTTATACTTATCTTTAAAATAAAGTAAGTGAAACGGAAATAACTTCTTTTTATTCTCACACCTAAAACAAGGAAGAACTGGAATTGAAACTTATTGATTTTACTCAGAATTTCATGGTATTTCCAGTATTTCATCATGATTAAAATCTAGAGTCAATTTTTACTGAACTTTGTATACTGTATCTAGCACTATGGCCTATATCAAGTGCCTCCATGATATATTTGAATAGTAAATTTTAAAAAAATTAAAACATTGTCATAAAATACACATAAATAAAAGTTATCATCTTAACCATTTTATATGCTTTTATTGTGTTTTTGTTTGAGAGAGAGAGAGAGAGAAACACATCAATTCCAGGGGATTGAATCTGTGCCCTGACCAGGAATCAAACTAATGACCTTTCAGTGCATAGGAGGACACTCAACCAATTGAATCACACTGGCCAGGACACCATCTTAACCATTTCTGAGTGTACAGTTCAGTAGTTTTAAATATTTTCACATTGTTGTACAATCAATCTCCATAACTTTTTCATCTTGCAAATCTAAAACTCTATTTTCATTAAGCACTAAACTCCCCATTTTTCCTCTTCCTCCAGCCCCTGGAAACCACCATTCTACTTTCTGTCTCTATGAATTTTACAGCTCTAGGTAATTCATAAAACTGGAACCATACAATATTTGTCTTTTTGTGACTGCTTTATTTCACCTAGCGCAGTGTCCCCAATTTGCATCCCAGTAAAAAATTTTAAAATCTTTGTAATTTGAAAATTTTCAAACATACACAAAATAAAGGAATGACATAATGAGTTCCTAGGAACTGCTATCCAGCTCTAAATTTGTTCTTTGAGTTTTATATATTTCATAAATTATTAGCGTTTTTTCACATTTTCTTATGAAAATATTCAAACATCCAGAAAAGCTCAAAAAATTGTGCAGTGAATACCCATACACCTATCATCTAGATTATAAAATTAAGATTTTGTTATATTTACTTTATCAATTATTTGCTTTAGCTCTATAACATATTGCTATATTTGATACAGCTCTCCATCTCTCCATCCCTCTATCAACCAATCCATCTTAGTGGATGACAATACTTGTAAACATGTTAAATTCTAAATGTAAGTTGTAAATGACCTGATTCCATTGGGACTGGGAAGAGCCTCAGGTCAGATGTCTCAGTTAGACAGAAGTGGCAAACACACGCTGAATGGCACACCTGGGGATGCCAGGTGCTATGGGAAGTGGTCCATATACATGGTTTCATTTCAGCCTCAGCAAAGTCTAAGAGGTAGGTGTCTTATGTGGTCTTACACCTGGGGAAACAGACCCAGAGAGATCAGCACAGTGAGGAGCTCATACACTGGTTGAGTATTAGAGTCAGGATTCAAACCCAAGTCCTGCTGTGCGCAGCAATCCCCTGGGTCCAAGGGGATGAGGCATGGATACAGGAAAAAGACTTACAAAGGTCAGAGAGGAGGAGGTTTTGGGGTTGAGAAAAAGGTGAAGAGATAAAACTTTGTACTGTCTTGAGCCACAAATTTTGTGGTAATTTATTACAGTAGCAACAAGAATATCCTACCTCATCATTTTTAACTGCTATACTGTTGATACTCCCTGATCTCTTCTCTGTACCTATAGCAGTGGTTCTCAACCTTCTGGCCCTTTAAATACAGTTCCTCATGTTGTGACCCAACCATAAAATTATTTTTGTTGCTACTTCATAACTGTAATGTTGCTACTGTTATGAATCGTAATGTAAATATCTGATATGCAGGATGGTCTTAGGCGACCCCTGTGAAAGGGCCATTTGACCGCCAAAGGGGTCGTGACCCACAGGTTGAGAACCACTGACCTATAGGTTTTTTGTTTTTCTTTTTACCAGAAAATCATATAAATGGAATCATCAGGAAAATTTGCTCTGAGCCTGGCTTCTTTCACTCAGCGTAATACTTTGAGATTCATCTATTTTGATGCACAAATCAATGGTTCATTCCTTTTTATTGCTGAGTAGCAATACTCAGCATTGTTTGTATATTTTGTTGTATGGATGTATCACAATTTCTTTGTATATTCACTCTTTGAAGAACATTTGAGTTGTTTCCAGTTTGAAGCAATTATGAATAGAGCTGCTATGAACATTCATGTACAGGTTTCTCTATGACAGAGGCCAGCAAACTACAGCCCAGGAGCCAAAACCGACCTCCTGCCTGTGTTTGTAAATAAAGTTTTATTGGAATCAGCCACACTCAGTTGTTCTTGTATGGGTTGCATTCCTGCTATAACAGCAGAGTTGAGTAGTTGTGACAGACTGGATGATGCACAAAGTCTAAAATATTTACTGCTTGGCCATTTACAGGAAAACTTTACTGACCTCTGGAGTTCATAAACAGTTTTATGGGATGGCTTTACCAATTCTTCCCTCTGGGGAGAAATGTAGGTTCCACCTACTGGGAGCACAGCTCCACCTATTGGAGAGGAAAGTTGCTCTTCCTCAGGGTTTTGGCTCCTATGAGGTCCCCTCTGGCCACTGCATGCCACCCTGAGATTGTTTTAGGGGACTGGGCACAGGAGATTAGAGAAAATAAAATAGTGGGGGATTTCCACATTCTCTGAGCATTAAGCATTCCTTTTTTTCTTTCTTTTTTGTTTTTGTTTTTGTTTTTAAGCAGACATTCTAACTACTACAGTTGGTTTGTTAATTCAGTGGAGTTGTTTCCCAAGAGCATATCGACAGGCTCATTAACTGAAGCTATTTTTAAAGCCCCAATCAAGCTGCGAGATTCACAGGAGTCACTCACTTTTTAAAGTTCTTAATTAGTTGCTCTTATCAGGTTGTTTTCCTTTGTGTGGATCCCTAGGCACTGAGCCTCCTTTTAGCGTCCCTTTGGAGCTGGAAGAATTTATTCCTCTGGGATTTTGTTTTTCTGATTAAAATTTGAGACGTAATCCAAAATGTCAATGCAAAAGTCCATTGACAGTAGTTCTTCCAATCATTACTTGCCTTGGTGTCACAGAGGGCGGCCAGTCACACGTCTGATGTCCTGATGAAGGCATGTTCTCACTCAGGTGAAGGCACCTGAGAACTCCATACACAGGCTGTCCGTCTGCCACGAATTTCTTCTCTTCAGGAGGGCCAAGGAAGCCCTACTTGCAAGTCATCCATGATGGAGATTACAGTCTGATGAGGCAGGTGGCCATCACGCAGAGTAAAATCAGGTTTGGTCACAGGAAAGCTTTAAGGAAGGTAATTGCACCTTTCTGATGCTAAGTTTACCCTGATTCTCCCTCCCTGATAAGGAGGGCGTTCCC
>NW_006296623.1:224460-234801 GCF_000327345.1 Myotis davidii | reverse complement strand
CTATCCACTGAGCCAAACTGGTTAGGGCCTCATGTGCAATTTTAACCTGTATTTACTTCAGGCTGGAGCATACTATACAAACAACAACAAAAAAGGCAAATTCACCGCCAATTAAGTGGAACTTCATATTCTGATCTTCTTCCCCAGTCCTTCTGCCACTATTTACTTTTCTGAGCCCTCAGATAGCTGGGTCATGCATGTTGTCCAGGCTTTAGAGCTCAGCTAAATCTGTCAGGTACAGATTTTAATGTGCACTTCAGTTTCCTCTGCAATGTGCAGCCAAAGGCGTCTCTGCTCAGATCTTGTTTTGTTTTGTGTTTTGTGCTTAAGGCAGTGATGGCGTATCTATGAAACGCGTGTCAGAGGTGACACGCGAACTCATTTTTTTGGTTGATTTTTCTTTGTTAAATGGCATTTAAATATATAAAATAAATATCAAAAATATGTCTTTGTTTTCCTATGGTTGCAAATATCAAAATTTTCTATATGTGACATGGCACCAGAGTTAATTTAGGGTTTTTCAAAATGCTGACACGCCGAGCTCAAAAGGCGCGCCATCACTGGCTTAAGGCTTACTTTTGAGGGGTCGCCCCCCTGTCTGTACAACTTAGTGCTCAGGCAAAGATTGATCAGGTTATGCAAACACATGTCAAGTCACGTTTGACTTGCCTTGTTGCTGGAGAGTACATTCACATCTCAGGACTTTTACAAGTGTGCCCTGGCTTTTATTTTTTCACTGGGCTTGCTCGTGTGCCCTCTGTGCATACACAGGATCTGTAAGCCAGAGATACGTGGGTGGTTGGGGTCTCTTCTGAACTCTGCTACACATGCACATAGGCTCCGGTCTGCCTAAGACACAGGGAGAGTCTACCAGGCTCCCAGTGGATGTCTCACCTCCCAGATCTCCATGTTAGATTCCGGCTTATTAGTCCATTGCTTGCCCCCCAAGAGGCTGTAAGGTGTGGCTAATGCTGCTGCTGGCCCCCTTTCTTTGTTTGCTGCTAAGGTAGTCACTTAAACGGGCTATGCGCCAAGTTATGTGAGCCATCTCCAGCAGCTGCAGCAAAGCTTGCTGTTTTCCTGCCCTGCCCTGCCCTGCCCTGGTTGAACTACTGCCCCGACAGCACTGATGGAAGGATGGGAGCCACACTGGAAAAACCTCCACAAATGGAACTGCTCTGAGACAAACTTGAACAGTTTTGATGAATAAAACACTTCTCAGTGTGGAGTATGCATTTGGTCTAATGCCAGAGCACTGAAATGGTTCTTTTGGACAGTTTTTTCCAGCTCTTAAAGCTGATTTGGGAGGAGAGGATTTATCAGCCTCCTTACTCCATCATGCCAGAGTCAGAAGTCTGGCTCAAGTTGTATAAAAAGCAAAAATAACAGAAGAAAGCAGCATACCTGCCACCAGCTCCAGATCTCACTTTAAAATCAAGACAGTTCACAGGGACAAGGATGTTTATCTCTTCATAGGCATCCTCAAACCCAAACATCTGCTGCCTGCTGACAGCGTGATTCAGATGCCACACGTTCCTACCAAGCACAAGCTCTTCCTGATTACAAGGACACCTCACTGTTATCTTTCTCTGAATTTCAGAACTGAATTCCCATGACTTTTAACCTCTAGAAATCCTAGGAATCCAGTCATATCCCCCAAATGGAATGTACATGGTGGCAGGAAACTGTATAACCAGACCCAATGTGCTTACAAAAAAGTCTCCCATGTTATTATTTTCAACCTTTCTATTTCTTTCAAGTGTTTCCATTTTAAACTGAATATAGCTATATTTCACTCATATATCCAATCCGAAATTTTTCTATCATTATGTGAGTTTAATCATTTACATTCAGTGTAATTCTTTGATCTTCTTTCTAGTACAGTGGTTCTCAACAGGGGGCAATTTTCTTCCCCCCTAGGGACATTTGGCAATGTCTGGAGACACTTCCTGATTTTCACAATGCAGGAGTGATGGTACTACTGGCATCTAATGGGTAGAGGGCCAGGGATGCTGCTAAACAGCCTACAATGTGCAGTGTGGTCTCCCAAAGAAGTTGTTCTAGATCAGCGATTCTCAACATGTGGGTCGCGACCCCTTTGGGGGTCGAACGACCCTTTCATAGGGGTTACCTAAGACCATCGGAAAACACATATGTAATGACATATTATTTTTGTGATTAATCACGATGCTTTAATTATGTTCAATTTGTAACAATGAAATTGGGGGTCACCACAACATGAGGAACTGTATTAAAGGGTCGCGACATTAGGAAGGTTGAGAACCACTGTTCTAGATGTTTGGGGGTTATGTATTTTATTTCTCAATAACTATCTTCTAGAAACATAATCATTGACATTGCTGGGCTGTGAATCACTGACCCACTACACACTCAACAAATGACCACCCCGAATGCTCCATCTGCTAATTTCTAAAACCTCCTAATCAGTGCCTCACATGCTCAACAACGCTGACCCCAGAATCTGGTGCTTATTAACAAATATTGATCCAGAATTGCTTCTATCTTTGTCCCCAGGAAACCCACTTGCTTGATCCCCAAAGCCCTTAATTACTGACCCTTAACCACTAAGAGGCATATATTTCATAAGACTAAGACCCCACATAGACCATGCAAAACATAAACCAACCTGAAATCACTAGTCATAGAGCCCCGAACCATTGAGCCCCAGAGCATCTACATCCCAGACTCCCTTCAATCACTACCTTGCAGACAACCATAAACATTGACTTCCATAGGCCTCTCAATCATTCACCTACTCGTATACCCCAATCAACAACTCTCATAGGCCCTCAGTTGCTTTAAGCAACAAATCTCCATTTTCCTGACTCTCACAAACCTCTAACCCTTAATCAATAGATCTCAAATCATTGACCCAATAGAAACTTAAAACCTGATATCCAGTATCTCCTATTTCTAACCTAATAGACAGCAAATAGCTGCATAAACCTTGCACAATGAACTGTGAAGTCTACTAATAACTGACCCCACAGATTCCCATCACTCATCCCCCACAGAATATTAATCACCAAAGTATATATACAGGTGGTAAATAAGCATATGAAAACATGCTCAACATCATGTCATTAAGGAATTACAAATTAAGATGACAGTGGGATACCATTACACACCTATTAGAATGGCTTAAATACAAAATATTGACACTACTAAATATTGACGAAGGTATGGAGCAACAGGAATGACCTATCAAGCCACAAAAAGACATGGAGGAAACTTAAATGCATATTGCTTAGTGAGTGAAGCCAATATGTAAAGACTACATACTCTGTAATTCCAACTATACGACATTCTGGAAAAAGCGAAATAATAGAGACATGTACACCCATGTTCATAGAAGCACTGTTCCCAATAGCCAAGAGGTGGAAGCAGCCCAAGTGTCCATCAATGGGTGAATAGATAAACGAAATGTATATACATACAATGGAATATTATTCAGCCTTAAAAAAGGAAATCCTGTCACATGCTACAACATGGATGAATCTTGAGAACATTAGGCTAATGAAATAATCCAGTCACAAAAAGACAAATGCTGTCTGATTCCATTTTTATGAGGTACCTAGAGTAGTCAAATTCATAGAAACAAAAAGTAGAAGGGTGGTCAGCAGAGGCTGGGAGAAAGGAAAATGAGGAGTTCTTGTTTAATAAATGGGGCTTCAAAAATAATAATAAATAAATAGGGCTTCAATTTGCAAGATGAAAAAGTTCTTGAGATCTGTTATGCAACAATGTGAATATACTTAACACTACTAGATTGTACACTTAAAAATGATTAAGATAGTAAATTTTATATTATGTGTTTATCACAATAAAAAACATTAAAATATTATAGAGACAGTAAAATGATCAGTGGTTGCCAGAGTTTTATGAGGAGACTGAAAGATAAATAGGTAGAGCACAGAGGATTTGGGGGCCATGATACTGTAATTCTGGATACATGTCATTATACATTTGTATAATGTATACATTATACAAAACAAAAAGTGAACCCCAGTGTAAACTATGGACTTGTACATTAAATAATGCAATAGAAAATGTAGAACCTGAACCAAAAATAGCATCATTTCAACACAATACACCAAAATAGGTATGTGGAAAGCATATGAGAAGGGAATGTGAATAATAAAAATACTTTTAGGGTATTTCTATCCTGCCAGCCAGGGTCCTGGCACAAAACATATTGGCATCCTCAAACTGGGTAGTTCAAGGGACTAAGAAAATTGCAGAAGTGTGGGCAAGGGTTGGGAAGCCACAGAGAGTGGGTAGTACCCTGGGTCTAAAAGCTAGAAACCCTTTAGGACCAGTCGATGACTTTGTAGGAGGAAGTGGAGAGAGACAGAGACAAAGGCTGCCTTCCAGGCACTGGGAATGTGAGCACATGAAGCATGGGTCACTCCACAGGGACGTGATGTTCCCATACAGCAAAGTACACATGGGCATCTCAGGCACCACTTGTTCCCTAGCCAGACCCAAACTAGCCCGACCCCTCCCAATGATCTCACACCTCCTTCCCAGTGGACTGCTCACCCCAAGTTAATCCCCTAGCTCTGAGCATCCCCTGCTGTTTAATTTAACTCCAAACCTGGTCACATCGATTAGAAGTCAACCATGATGTGCAGGGAGGTAGTTTGCAGATTTCTCTAGTCCTGATATTGTAAATAGATATACACCCCCCCACACACACCTCCAGTTCCATCTCTATATGTACTCTCTTTGTTTATCTGTTTCTCTGTTGTCTGTCTACAAATATATAGAAAAAAATAAGCCTGGTGATTTTATTGGGACAATGGGAATATGGGTGCCTTTTAAAATGTTTTATGCTGTTCTGTTTACTCTGAATATTTATAATGAACAGAGATCAATTTGTGAACAGAACAAGTTATAAGGCTACTCACATTTTCTAAAAGTATCCAAAAGTCCTGCCAATAAAATTATTTATAATTGTTCTATTTACTTGCTGGAGTCATTTGCTACCCAAAGGCTCTGCAATTATTTATCTTCAGTTTTCATGTTAAAACCTTATAAGAAGACTCTGTGTTGCATGGATCCTAAATCATACATAACCAATTCCTCTGCTTGTGTAGCTCATGGCGAGAATTGAGACTGAGGGGTGATTATCATGGGATCTGGGTAACAGATTTAAAAGCCAGTTTCATTTTCTAACAGCTCCTGTAACCTTGGAAAAGCTACTTAATCCCACTTTCCTCACCTCTCAAATAGACGTAATAATGCCTACCTGACATGATTGTCATAAGGATTAAATAACAGGTGAACTTTTATTAAGGGGCTCACATGAGCTGGTAAATTGGGATAAGGTCTTAATAAGAATAACCTCACTGAATCTTCACAACAACCATATGGTAGGCATTATTATCTTTCCCATATTATAAGTGAGAAAACAGGATTAAAGCAGTCAATTCCCTTTTTCAAAGTTACACAACTAATAAATGATTAAATGAAGATTAATCCACAGCCTGCTTCCAGAGTCCCATGTTCTTAATAATATGCTTCCAGAAGGTCCATAAAACACTTATAAGTTGGCAAGAAGTAAGTACTTAATAAATGGTCATCATTGTTAAGATGAGTAATAAAACATAGTTGACATTGTTCAGAAATATCTGCTACTTTTTGTTTCAACACATTGTATTTATGAAATAAGGAAGAATTGCAACTATGACAGTGACTAAAAGTATTTATTCTCTAATATGACATAATCTTATATAATAAAAGGTGAATATGCAAATTAACCAAATGGAGGAATGACTGGTTGCTATGATGTGCACTGACCACCAGGAGGTAGATGCTCAATGCAGGAGCTTCCCCCTGGTGGTCAGTGAGCTCCAACAGAGAGAGCTCTGCTCAGCCACAAGCCAGGCTGATGGCTGCAAGCACAGCAACGGTGGTGGGAGCTTCTGCCTCCTCAGTGGTGCTAAGGATGTCCGACTGATGGCTTAAGGCTCCCAGGCTGCCAGAGGGATGTCTGACTGCCAGCTTAGGCACATTCTTCCAGGGAGCAGACCTAAGCTGGCAGGTGGACATCCCCCAAGGGATCCCGGACTGTGAGAGGGCACAGGCCAGGCTGAGGGATCCCCCTCCCCCTGTAAGGTTGTCCGACTGCTGGCTTAGGCCTGCTCTTCCTAAGGGGAGGGCCCAGAACAGGCTGAGAGACACCACCTCCCTAAGTGTATGAATTTTGTGCACCAGGCCTCTAGTTGAAAATAATGTGCCAGTGTTTCATCTTCAAATTAAGTTAATGCAAGATTCCTCATCTGGCCTATAAAAGAATGGCGAGTTCATAAACTTGCACTTTCCAATTCAGTAGACACTATGCATAGGCATTGAGACATGTAAACTACATGTGGGATTTCAGTGATCTAGTATGAAAAAAAGAACATACAATATCTCATTACAGTCATGTGCTGCATAATGGTATTTAAGTCAATGATGTCCAAGTTTGTACTACTTGCCACACGACAAGTAATGAGTGGAGTGACAAGTTGGAGCAATAAAAGTGACTTTATTCAGAAAGTGAGCAAGCCAAGAAAATGACAGACTAGGTCCTAAAGAACCATATTAAGAAAATACAGAATTCAGGCTTCTTTTATGTCACGGGAAGGAGGAAATGGAAGGGACAAGAGGTAATTGATGACCACAGACATCTGGGTACCAGCAGGGGTCTGAGGAAGATTGTGAAACTTCTTTGTTCTTAGTCTGTTCACTATAGTTTATGTGAGTCTAGTCATAAGGTTCCTGCAAATCTTCGATAAATAATCATTTTTGTACATACTTCTGGAGGCACTTTCTGGTAAAAGACTGTTTTTGTATAACTCAAGCTGCAATCAGAATTCTCATGATTAGCATGTTTACATGTAAGACCAAGCAGAAGCTATTAACCCAAAGACCATGGGAACAAAGCAGACTTGAACAAGATAGAGTCAGAGAGGCCAAGCATTTCGCTCTGTTACAATTGGACAATGGTCTCATAAGTTTATAATGGAGATGTAAAATTCCTATTATCTAGTGATGCCATAGCCATCTTAATGTCTGAGTGCAATGCATTACACCAATACCATGTGTTGCAATTGTTGATAGTATTCAGTACAGCAGCATGCTGTACAAGTTTGTAGTATAGGAGCGATAGACTTTGTTACCCTAAAATATGCCTATTTGCCATAATGATTATTTTAGGTTGATTAGTTTTAAGAAACAGCAGACATGGGAGAAACTCTGAAAACCAAGTAGAAGTTACCCATTTATAAGGGAAATCTCCATTTGTAAGTCTGTTGCCCTTGCTGTACCAGGAAGAGGTGAGGACCTCATCTCTAGAGACTCATCAATGCAGGAGATAGGGACTTATATCTGCATAACAACTTTACCTTTGTTTATTGTGCTTTACTTGGTAATCCTATATAATAAAAGCCTAATATGCAAATTGTCCCCTCCACTGGGAGTTTGATAAGGGGGCGGGGCCAGCTGGCCAACTGCCCAAGGCCCCTCCCCCCAGTTGACCCCACCCCAGTCGGCATCAGCAGGCAGCCAAGGGAAGGGAGGCCCCAGCCAGCAGCCGGGAGCCGGCAGCCACTAGGGACCCTACCCATGCGCCAATTTTGTGTATTGGGCCTCTAGTCTCCTATAACTGGTCTCCCCCGCTGCCAACATCTTTGTCTTCAGCTGAAGGTGGTATTTAAGGTTGTGACTTGAGCCCTTTTGTCAAGTTACTCAGTTTTCCTGGGTCTGTCTCATGTATATAGAAGGTAAACATGTTAACTTTTTGTTTGTTTTTCTCCTGTTAATCTGTCTTTTATTACAGGGATATCTCAGCCAAGAATCCAGAAAAGTAGAGGGAAAATTATTTTTCCTCCCCCTACATAGCAATATAACCTGTGTGTGTATTAGGCTATACCATTTAGGATGTGTAAATGCATTTTCTGATGTTCATATGACAACAAAATCCTCTAATGATGTATTTCTTTCATATCCTTTTAGTTAAGTGGTGCATGACTAGTATTTTCAGATTGATTACATATTGAAATAATATAATTGAGGGTATATTTGGTATTATCCTAAAAATAAAAGACCAAAGAAAGAGGCATCGAGTGTTTATTTGAGACCCAAAAGAACAGCTATTTCAGAATCATTGATTCAGGTAAAAACCCAAATAGTGTTTCAATTAGAAGGCAAAGGCAAGGAGTACTTATGAGAAAAGGAAGGGGAACAATTACATTAGTAGATGGAAGTCATTTTTATGTGTGTGTGGACAAAAAGGGGCCATAGGCTAACCTGACTAACTTAGGGAAGGCCTAAAGTAACCACAAAATATAGTCTGAAATTAAAACTTTTAAATTAAAAAGAAGTCTGTGATGGGTGGTCATGTCCTAGACTGGTATCTTTCCTGACAAAGATCAACTTTGATCTTAACTGAGTCTATTGTGGGTTTTTGAATCTATGATAACATACCTTTGGAATGTCAAGGTAACTTGTAACTTCCCTTTTCCAGACCCCTCAGGACACAACCAATGCGTCAGGGCACCAGGGCAGAGACCACACATCCCCTCATTCTTATTGTTATCTTGTTAATTGTTGACTGTAACTGTCCTGTACCCACCGATGTCTATCATTTTACTTTTTATCCAAGCCCGGAGGTTTTCCTGCTTTGTTTTCTCCCTCATCTCTAATCTATCACCAATAGATTTCATGTAACCCACTTACATCACCTCCTTTGATTGTGATGTATAAAACAAGGTGAAAAACTGCCATTCCCCAGAGCATTAGCTCAATATTTTCAGATCCTGCTTCATGCCAGTTGTTGACAGTTTGGCTCAAATAAACTCACAAAAATTCTTTACAGGTTTGAATGTCTCTTATGTTAACACTAGAGGCCTGGTGCACAAATTCGTACATGGGTGGGGTCCAGCTGGCCTGCCCTGATGGGAGCCCAGCCCATTGGGGGGAGGAGATGCAGGAGGTTGGCTGGCCAGCCCTGCCCCCAATCTGGCTGGGGCCACACACCCCCCATCTGGCCACAATGCACATCATAACAACCGGTTGTTCCGGTCATTCTGGTCATTGTGGTGTTCTGGTCGCTTGGCTTTTATATATATAGATATGCTTTATGAAGAAAGAAATTTCTACAGATCCAAATAAGTTAACACAGTAATGCTAATTCTAAAGAATGTCTTTTAATTTTCAGTCCAGTAGTCATAACAAACAGTTGTTTGGAATATAATGCTGCTTTTGGTACAATCCAGGGCAGTTCTGGGATGGTAATTCTGACTCCATTTTAAAGTGTCTCCATTCATACTCTTTTTCACATTGATTAAATGAAATATGGATTTTAAAAGGGGGTTGATAGAAAGCAACCTGACAGGGTGATCTGATCATAGGTTTCTAACTGGGCAGGTCATAATGGGTAGTCACAGCCCAGGCCTACAATTCATTTAGTGAAAGGTTTTAAGCCAGCACTGTCCATTGTCTTTGTGCATCTAGGTTAACACACCTTTGAAATGCCAGAATATTCCTGGAAGGGGGCATTAACCCTCAAGAGAAGACATAATCTTAACTATCCTGTAATCCAATCCCTGCCTTGCTGTCTCCAATCTTCCATGTACATTTCCTCCTTAATCACAAATGCATAAAAGAAGCTGCAAAACTATTATCCTCTCTCACTTCCTTGGCACTGCCTACAGAGATGGCAGCCATCTCCTACTCAGCACCATGGCTGCCCCCAGACCCCTCATGAAACCCAAGGTTGTAAAAAAGAGGACCAAAAAGTTCATCCGGCACAGTCAGACTGATATGCCAGACTGCATAGCAAAGAAAAAATAGACAGATTGTGTCTACATTGTATTTGCCTATACAACTCTGCAGAAAAAAAAAAAAAAGACTTATTCTCAAACATTTGAGATTTTGCTTCCTGGCATATGTTGTCAATTTGGCTCAAATAAACATAAAAATTCTCTACAGGTTTGGATGTTTCTTATGTTAACAGATATATATATATTTTTTCACTAATTTGGCATCTTCCCCCAAGCTTCTGGCCCTCACCATTCTACTTCCTGTTTTTATCAAACGAAATATACTCTTAAAAATAATTTCACCATTTGATCAGTGATCCCACTTCTGGGAATATATCCTAAAAGCCCCAAAACACCAATCAGAAAGAATATATGCACCCTTATGTTCATAGCAGAACAATTCACCATAGCTAAGATCTGGAAACAGCCCAAGTGCCCATCAGCAGATGAATGGATAAAAAAGCTGTGGTACATCTACACAATGGAATACTATGCTGCTGTAAAAAAAGAG
>NW_006296623.1:214739-224097 GCF_000327345.1 Myotis davidii | reverse complement strand
GGTTTGGCTCAGTGGATAGAGCGTCGGCCTGCGGACTGAAAGGTCCCAGGTTCAATTCCAGTCAAGGGCATGTACCTTGTTTGTAGGTCGATCCCCAGTAGGGGATGTGAAGGAGGCAGATGATCGATGATTCACTTTCATCGTTGATGTTTCTATCTCTTTCTCCCTCTCCCTTCCTCTCTGAAATCAATAAAACTATATTTTTTAAAAAAGAAAAAATAATTTAACTTGTTTCTTTTTTACTTTTTATAAAGCAGCTACAAGAAAATTACATATGTGGCTTGCATTGTATTTCTTTTAAAAAATATTTTATTGGGTCATACTTGGTTTTTTATTTCTTCAAAAGGAGTTTTAAATTCTGTATAAATTTTTTAAATGATGAAAACATATCTGTTGCCGACAGACAGCCATATAGTGATTACCAGAGGGAAAGGGGGTAGGGGAAGTAGGAGAGGGTAAAGGGCGGATAAATGGTGACAGAAACTTGACTTGGGATGGTGAACATACAATACAATATACAGATGATGAAATATGGAATACATCTGAAACCTATATAATTTTATTAACCATTGTCACCCCAATAAATTCAATTTAAAAATATTTTATTGGTTTTTCGAGAGAGAGTGGAAGGGAGGGGGAGAGAGAGAAATATTGATGAGAGAGCAAAGTATCAATAGGCTGCCTCCTGCATGCCCCTCAACAAGGATCAAGCCTGCAACCAAGCATGTGCCCTGACTGGGAATTGAACAGGCAACCTTTATGTGCACAAGATGATGCCCAACTAATGGAGTCACACCAACGAGGGAGGCTTGCATTATATTTCTATTGGATGGTGCTGGTCCTGGCAGGGCCTGACAGAGCCCTGAAGCAGGTTAGACATAATCATGGTTTATAAAATTCTAAATGAAGTTATAAAACAAAATGTCAAACTATTATCAAAATATTATTGTATAAAATAGTATATTGATAACTATATGAACCATAAACTCTCGGTTATATTAAAATGACAAGAAACAGAGAAGGGGAAGGGCATAGCATTGATGAGATGTATGTTAAATTCCTTTTAACAGATGAGACTCAAAAATGCCATTTTGATCTTTGACATTTAGAAAAGTACCATGTATTCTTGATTTCAAGATACATATGTTTTACATCCTAATAACATTCGGGATCAGAATTTGATGTCCAGTGGATGGGGTGGGGACAGAGGTCCTGGCAGGGTCTGAACAGTGGGGCTAAGTATCAGGTTGGCCTGAGACATGGGGCAGAAATACCAGCAAAAGAGAGTTGGGGGGAGGAGGAAAGATGACCAACGTTGACTCTTGGTCACTAAGTCCCCTTTTCCCAGCTACCTGTCCAGCAGCTGAAGGCAGGGATTGGATTTGTAACAGGAAGTGTTAGAGCCAGAGGTCCACCCCTCCCTTCCAGCTCCTCCATCATTGCCAAGTCCTGACTCATGCCTCCATTTATTCCAGTCACAGTGACAAATTGGAAGAGACGGGACATGTTGAGTGCAGGAACACAGGAGGAGAGGACCTGGGAGTGAACACAGGAGGGAGTGAGGAGAATGGAATAGGAGCGGCTCCTGCTTCTCACCTCCACTCCCCCAATTTATATTGAAGCTGCTTCCGCTTCATCCCCAAGGAGCACAGGCTTAGCAGGCAGGTGTGCTTTGGCCAAAAAGTCAGTTCTTTCAGCAGCTTGGTCAGAAGCTATGTCCCAGTCCCTGTGTAGCCAGAGCTGTAAGTCAGGTCCCATGCACAGCATGAGACCACTGTTTGGTTACTCTATTGGGTTGGAAGGATGAAGACAGAATGCCCCTTCCTCCTTTGACAGAGATGCCAAGTTTGTCCTCCCACACCCATCTGGAGAGCATTGGGTCATCTGCCAGCCTGGGCCCAATATATTCAAGTGGAATTTACTTTAAGGGACCATGGCCTGGGTAGTGCCTGACAATAACTATAAAATATAGTTTACACTTTGAAATTTTAAAATATGTCTTTCATTTAATTTTTATTATTTTTTAAAATATATTTTTATTGATTTCAGAGAGGAAGGGAAGGAGAGATAGAAACATCAATGATGAGAGAGACTCTGATTGGCTGCCTCCTGCACACCCCACATTCGGGGACTGAGCCTACAATGTGGGCAATGTGCCCTTGACCGGAATCAAACCAGGACGCTTCAGTCTGCAGGCCGACACTCTATCCACTGAGCCAAGCCAACTAGGGCTAAAATGTGTCCTTTAAAAATCTTGCTTGTAAAAAGAAACCTTGCTTGTCGGTTTGCCAATATTTTAACTTATATTGGTGATGGTTTAATGTATGCTGTATTCCACAAAGATATATTGAGCACCAGATGTGTACCCAGCACATGTTACCTCTGTCTTTTTACTTCCATCTCATCTATTACACCAAAGCCTCTGGGACCACAGGGACACACCAGGTGCTCTGCACTCGCCATTAGGGCTCAGGGCCCAAGGCTCAGGGGCATGAACACCATCAGCAACGTGAGGAGATTTGGGAATGGAAAGCTGCCTTCTTTGATACGTAAACCTATGAGGAAAAATGCAGTTACCAGAAAACTGTAGGTATTTTTTTTATAAAAAGAAAGGGACTTGGGGAGGGTGGGAGAGGGAAAAGCAGTGAAGAAGACAAGTGGAGCATGTGTATGCTCCTAAAGCCAGTTGTGGGTAGATTCTTCAATTCATTCGATCAGTTGAGAGATGGTTAACTATTTTGAGCAGAGAAATATTAAGAGATGATTTCAAGAAGCCTATGGAGTAAGATTTGAGGTTTGGTATATGTGTGTAGGGGGGAGGGGGTCTTAAGAATAAGGGATACTTGAGCACAGGGGGAGGGGAGCAGAGCACTTTGGGTTGCAGAGATGTGTAGGGTCTACACCCAAGAGCCTGGGGACAGCTGACATGACATCACTGAGGAGCACTCGTGTATGTGCCCAACTCAAGCCCTGCCCAGGCTCCCCCTCCTGCCAGCCACAGCCCCTGACGCAGCTTGCTTCTTTGATTTGTAGAAAGAAAAGGCTGCGTTCTGTTTTAGCATGAATTTACATACTCTATGATCGTTAAAGGTATGGAAAAGCATCACCACGCCCGTAGAAAGCCACTGTTCGTATTTAAGGGGAGTCTTTGCTGTCATTCCTTCTTGGTGTGTCATTGACGTTTTTACATAGAGACCCAGGTGCAGCTTGCATTTATCACTTCAATATAATATGAACATAATTTTTCACGATGCTACATAGTCTTGATAAATAACATTTTAAATGGTTTCATATTTTTAGAGAGAACTTCTGCTCTGGTTTCCTTAATTTATTATTCCCTAACTGATATTTCCAATGCTTCCTTTCTCACAAATAAAGCTTGGATAAAGATCTTTACAACACACACACTCTCTGTCTACTGATCTGTCACCTAGCAAAAGATGAATATGGACGAGAAGATGGAGAAATGGGCGAGAAGATGGAGGATGTTGGGGAGGAGCGGGGTGAAGGGCCCAGGTCCGGAGGGGCGGGGCGGAAACTGGCGTGAGCAGGGCTGTCAGCACTGCAGTGGTTGCTGGATGAGGCGGGGCAGCCCTGAGTCAGAAGGCGGAGGCCAGCCCTGCGTACTGCGGGAGAAGTGGCGGGCGCTTTGCTTTTTTTGCGGCTTCACTGCTTTTCCCTCTCCCTCGCACCCCAGTCCTTCTTTCTTTCTTTTTTAAATATTCAGAGAGAGAGAGAGAAACATCCACAAGACAAATCATCCATCGGCTGCCTCCTGCATCCCCCTAATGGGGATCGAGCCGGCAACCTGACTGGGAATCGAACCAGTATCCTCTTGGTTCATGGGTTCATGCTCAACCATTAAGCCACACCGGCTGGACCCAGGCCCTTTCTAGTTGTCCGCTTGTCAATTTAGGGGTCTGGACTGGAGTAGCCCCTTACGGAACTAATTGCTGTCATTAGACCTAGGGGAATGAGCAGGTCCAAAAGGGAGGCGGGGCGGGACAGCTAGGCACTTGGGACGGGAGAGGGGCTAATCTTTAGCTGGGACCGCTTGCCTCATGCTCCCCGAGCCCCTTCTTGCAGTTCCTGGTCTCTCGCTTTCTGTGGCCCTGGGAGGAGATGCCAGAAAAGAATGAATGAACCTGGGCTGCGATGGGGACTTTGAAGCCTTGGCCCCTTGTAGCCCCCTCCTGTGGGCAGAGGGTAGAGGAAGTGAGAGGAGATGGCCCAGGCCTGGGGTCTTTGGGGCTGGGACCTGCCATTGTCAAAGAAAACCCAGAGCTTGGCAGTAGGTAAAGTGGTAAAAACAGATTTTATTCAGGACTATTGCAATAGAACCATGGTCACTTCTGAATACAGCATGAGCATGTGGAAATTTATAAGGGGTGTGTCGGTGGATGGAAAATTACTAAGAGGAAACACCAGGGGTAAAAGGGGATTCTGGGTAAACTGACCTAAAAGGATTCTTGCTGAAGGCAAGCCAGGGCGATCAGATCACCTGGGGGATGTGGAAGAGGAGGAATCCAATCAAATATGGGGGGTAGGGGTTCTAGCTAAACTGACTTAGCAGGATTCTTGCTACTAGAAAAATTGGGCAATGCAGACAGGGACACAGAAATTCAAAAGTCAAGGGCTAGCTGAGTTCAGGGGAGCCAGAGTAGAGTTTGATCAAGGAGAGAATCTTTGACACTCTTCCCTGGCCAAGGACTCCAGAAATACCTAATAGTGACACTTCCAGACAACAGGACAATTGTTCAGGAGCAGTGGGAGGGGCTTGTGGGAGACAGAAGGCAGCCACCTCTCTGTGCCGTTTGCAGGTGTCCAGAATTCAGGCTGCCTGGGTTCAATACCTCCTTCTCCAGTTCAGAATTACCTCAAATATGAACCTGGCTCCTGGCCTGAGGGCCTTCTCTTGGTTCAGTTCCCAGGCTGAGTCATTCCATGGAGCCAGGAAGGACCTCAGTGACACTCCACAAGCACAGAGTCAAGTCACCCCAGGTGAGGGGTTCATTTAGCCTTCTCTCGACCAGAATCCCCATTGACAAGTTTCTGTGTACCTTTTGTGCTTGGATCAAGCTATCCCTCTTGCTGTCCCAGATCAGGGACCAGATAGCCTGGCCCAAGACACCTAGGAATGGTTTCCAGGCAAGGCATGACTCCCAGCAGCCAAACATGAAAGTTGATTCCAGAATCCAGCCAGCTGATGCCCTGGGAACTCTACAGACCTTCCAAGCACAGCCAGCTCACCAGGAGGGCTGCCTGGAGGAGAAGGAAGGGTACAAACACTAGAGCCCAGTGATCCTAGCCTGGACACTGATTCATGCACACAACGTAGATCTTAGAGACTAGGTATGTGACTGAACCTTACAAAGCCTGAGGATCTATACACATTTGTCCATTTATTCTTCTATACACACATTCAGCAAGTATGTGTAGAGCTCTCAGGCTGTTGGAATAAGAAGGAGCTCAAAGGAGGAAGGAAGGAAGAAAGATGGCATTATGGCCAAGTGGAGCCAGGAAGCATGTGGAGGGGAAGCTGGGAAGAATTGGTCAGGAGGGGGCCAGAAAATGCTGTTCCCATGAAATTACCTTAGAACTAAGCTGTGGGAGGTGAGGAAGAATTTACCAAGTTAACAAAGAAGGTCTGGGCTCCCTTGGCAAAGAAAAAGGTGCTCAGTGGCCCAGCCCCAAGTTCTAGCTCTCAGAGCCCAAGGCCGTCCCGGAGCAGGGAGGCGGGTGAGGTGGGCAGCAGCCAGAGCATGGAGGACAAATGTGAGGAGAGGAATTTTGTCAGACTAGTGTTGGGCAGGTTGACCACTGGCAGTGTGGAGGGGCATCTGCGGGGAGCAAAAATGGAAGCGGGGAATTAGGACTGGTGTTGGCGCCTGAACTCAGTACCCTGAGAAACAGAGATCTTTTTGCCTTTAGAAGACTGGCTTTTGCCAAGATTCCCTCCTCACTACAATCAATGACAATTTTTAAATATGCCAATCCTCCTGGAATCTGAGGATGAGCCATTTGTTAGGATTTCTGCAAAAGTATTTGACCCAAACCATGTGTGAATAAAGTTGGTGTTCTTTAAAGAAGTCTTCCCTTAGAACAGGCTGGTAACTCCTCAGAGTTAGGCCTGTTAGTTTGGGGGTCTCATCTGGTCAGTGATTCACAATCTCTCCAACTTCCAAACACTGCCAAGTGGAAAGTATCTTCCTCACTTTTTCTCTTTCCCAAGTCCCAGCCAGGTCTGGGGTAACTGGGGACTGTGGATGGGGTAGGCCAAGTACAAGGAGCATCTCAGTCTCTGCTTTTCCTCAGAACTGGAGGTACTTCTTGGTAATGAGGTGGAGCCCAATCTCCTTGAAAGTCACTTTCTTTCCTGCATGTGTTTAACTGATGTCAAAGGTGACGGCAAAGTGTAGGGGAGGAAGGAATAGTAATACTGAAGGGGCAAGGGCTGACCAGCACTCAAGAGCTCCCTCATTGCCTTTGATCCAGACATTAGGTACTATGCCTGTCATTTGTCGATGCTCTTTGCTACCATTGCTGGGTTTGAATAAAGTTGGAAATGTTTTGACTTTGTCTATAAAGGCAAATAAACAAAATGAAAGAAAAGTCTGGAAGCAAAGAGAATAATTTAGGAAATGAAAATCATAATCCAAGTGAGAGGGGATGAAGACTTGAATTAAGGCAGGAAGTGTGGGGGAAGAAAAATACAAATACTCCTTTTGCAAGATTCTTGTGAACTTGAAAGTAGATTGCCTAAAGGAAAACAGCCACCATGGAACCTGGCATACAATAGGTGACAAATAAATGCTAGGTTTCTACCCTTCCCCTCTCTGGGGCAAATTTTGTCAGAAAGCAGGTCTGTGAGTGCTCTTGTGGGCACAGGCCAGGAGGTAAGATTTGTCCTGGTTCCTGATATTTTAGCAAGGTTCCAGAGAGATGCCAATGCTCTTGTCAGCTCTGGGAAGGGCTTCTGGGAGAGAGGGAGAACAGGAGGTGACCTAGTTAGCCAGGCTGGCACACCCTTCCCAAGCAGCCTTCCTTTCATGTTAGTCATATCATTTGCCTTCTGCAATTCAAAGGCTTCTTCTGAGGGTGGGGGTTGCTGTGGGAGCTCTGCCTGCTCTTTGAGAGCTTTTTAGACTCCCACCACCCTGTGCCCATGGCCGCTCGCCCTACGTTGGCAGCTTCCCAACCACTTGTCCATCTTGAATTCAGCCAACCAACCACCTACTCTTCCCCCCAAAAAGCCTCACTCTGCTCTAAAGTTTTACAACACAGGGAGTGAAGTGGATGTGAGAAAGGAGGCAGAGACTGTAATATCCCACAACTCAAGCATTGTCCTCCTGACCTCACCATGGTCTTTCAAAAGCAACCCAACCTCCAGCTATCAGACAAGAACTGGAAATGATCCAAATGTCCATCAATGGGTAAAGGAATAAACAAACTGTGGATAGCCATACAATGGAAGACTGCTCAGCAATACAAAGGAATGAATATTGATAAACACAATGATATCAATGAATTTCAAAATAATACTGCGGCATGAAAGAAGTTACATAAAAAGAGTACATATTGTATGATTTCATTTATATAAAACTAGAGGCTCAGTACATGGATTTGTGCACCGGTGGGGTCCTTGGCCTGGCCTGCACCCTCTTGTAATCTGGGACCCTTTGGGGTATGTCAGAGAGCCAGTTTTGGCCCGATCCCCGAAGGCCAGGCCAAAGGACCCCACCAGTGTACGATTCCATGCACTGGGCCTCTAGTATGCATATAAGATCTTTCTTTAATCTCTTCCTGCACTCCCCCCTCCCCACTTCCTCGAGATTCATCAGTCTGTTCCATGTTTCCATGCCTGTGGTTCCTGCTCCTGCATTGAGCGTCTGCCCCCTGGTGGTCAGTGTGCGTCATATCTACTGGATGGTCAGCCAGTCGGCTGGTCAGGCAGGCAGCTGTTCACTTAGGCTTATATATAGAGAGAGATTCTAGAAAATGCAAGCTAATCTATGGCGATAGAAAGCAGATCAGTGGTTGCCTGGGGTGTTGTAGGGACAGGGAGGACAAGAAGGGAGGGATTACAAAGAGAATGTGGTGATGTTTTCACTGATGTATACATTAAATTTATCAATTCATACACTTTAAATATGTGCAGTCCTAGCTGGTTTGGCTCAGTGGATAGAGCGTCGGTCTGGGGACCAAGGGGTACTGGGTTCGATTCCAGTCAAGGGCACATACCTTGATTGCAGGCTCCTCCCCAGCCTGGGCCCTGGTCAGGCTCATGAAAGAGGCAACCAATTGATGTGTTTCCCTCACATCAATGTTTCTCTCTGTCTTTCCCTTTCTCTTCCCCTCTCCCTAAAATAAAATAAAGTAAAATAAAATAAAAATAAATATGTGCAATTTATTGTATGTCAAATATATCTCAATAAATATTATTTCTTAAAAGATGTGTTTACCCAACTAAAAATGCAGGCAAAATAAGAACATTTTAGAAAATAAAGTCAAAGCAAGTTTATTACCAACAGACTATCACTAAACTACCTTCTAAATGGTGAGGAAGGGTGATACCACAAGAAAGGTTGGAGGTGAAAGAAAGAATGAAAACAAGAAATTGGCAGATTTGTGATTAACCATTATCATCTGCTTCTATCCAGTATTCTACTATAAGTCTTAACTAGGGAAGGAAGAAAAAAGGGGTATATAATACCAGTAGGTGTAAGGATAGAAAAATTACTGTTATATATAAGAACATATAATTGTCTATACAGAAAACCCAAGACTCTACAAAGAAAGAATTAGAAATAATAAGAGATTCCATCGAAGTTGCTGTACCATAGGCTAGATACACCCAAATCCATTGCATTTCTATACACTAGCAATAAACATTTAGACAACATAATTAAAAAATAGCATCTCAAGCTTTCCTTTTGCCTCGTTGCTACAGAAAGAGCAAGGTGGGTCACCAGCAGCTCTACAGGAGCCATCCGAGAAAATTTGGCCAGGGTTCTCACTCTTGCCACATCTGCTCACACCTCCACGGTCTGATCGGGAAGTACGGCCTCAACATGTGCCGCCAGTGTTTCGGTCAGTACTCGAAGGACATGGGCTTCATTAAGTTGAACTAAGTGAACTTCCACGAATGAGTCGTTCAAGACAGCCACCTTATGACAGAATGCTATCTCTTTGTACATAAAATAATAATAAAAACCCCCTTCAAATATATATTTAAAAAATAGCATCTCAAGAGAATGAGAAGACAGCCACAGACTGGGATAAAATATTTGCAAAATAACATATTGATGTTTCTCTCTCACCAGTGTTTCTCCTTCTCCCTTTCTATCACTAAAAACAA
>NW_006296623.1:213181-214682 GCF_000327345.1 Myotis davidii | reverse complement strand
TTTATTTATTTATTTCGAAATATATTTTTATTGATTTCAGAGACGAAGGGAGAGGGAGATAGAAACATCAATGATGAGAGAGAATCATCAATGAGCTGCCTGCTGCACGCCCCTCAGTGGGGATCAAGACAGCAACCTGGGCATGTGCCCTGACCAGGAATTGAACCATGACCTCCTGGTTCATAGGTCAATGCTCAACTACTGATCCATGCCAGCTGGACTGAAAACACATTTTTAAAATGAATAATGCAATCTACAGTGTTAAAAAATTATTTGCACTAAACCCAAGAAAGGAGTCATCTCCAGGAAATATGTTGAGAGGAATAAGGGACAATACATAAGAACACATACATTGATATCATTTACGTAAAGTTTAAATACTTGCAAAAACACTTGAACTTTAGGGATTCATACATATTTAGTAAAAGTATATTTAAAAAAAGGATTCAGAAAAACAGCAATGATGTCAGCCCTGGCAGCCCCAGGATCCCCAGGGCTTTTGTCATGGGCTGCCCAGGAAGGCCCGGGGACGAGTACTGTGGAGCCACATTGACCTCACTGAGATAAAGAGGCCTGGGTGACCCTGGCTTGTGCTTTTGCTCCTTCCTGTTCTCTCCCATCCCCTCCCCACCAAGCCCACAAGAACCACTTGCTGTATCTGGGGGTACTTTCCCCATACCCAGAGTGCCTGGTGGGCATCTCTCCTGATCCAGGCTTTGCCAAGAACTGCAGGACTTTGGCCAAATCCTTGAACCTGTCTCCTCATTTTTAAAGAATTGCCACAAGCAAATGAATAAAATTGGACTCCTATCTTATGCCATACACAAAAACCAACTCAACATGGATTAGAGGCTTAAGTGTAAGACCTGAAACTGTAGAACTCCTAGAAGAAAACATAGGGTAAATGCTTCTTGACATTGATTTCTTAGATTTGACTCCAAAAACACGGGAAACAAAACCAACAATAGATAAGTAGGACTACATCAAACAAAAAAGCATCTACACAGCAAAAGAAACAATCCATTGAGTGAAAAGGCAATCTATGGAATTACAGAAAATATTTGCAGACCATCTATCTGATAAAAGTTTAATATCCAAAATATATAAGAATCTCCTGCAACTCAACAGAAAAAAAACAATTAAAAATCAGCAAAGAACTTGAATAAATATTTTTCTAAATAAGACATACAGCCCTGGCCAGTGTGGCTCAGTTGGTTGGAGCATCCTCCGGTGCACCAAAAGGTCACGGGTTTGATTCCCGATCAGGGCACATACCTGGGTTGTGGTACAGGGGCAACCAATTGATGTTTCTCTCTTACACCTCTCTCTCTCTCTCTCTCTCTCTCTCTCTCTCTCTCTGAAATCAATTAAAAAAAAACCTTAGTTTAAAAAAAGAAGACATACAGATGGACACCAGGTATATGGAAAGGTGCTCAACATCACTAATCATCAGAGAAATACAGATTAAAACCATAATGAAATATAACCTCACAACTGTCAA
>NW_006296623.1:212248-213075 GCF_000327345.1 Myotis davidii | reverse complement strand
CTGTTGGTGGGAATGTAAATTGGTGAAGCCACTATGGAAAACGCTATGAAGGTTCCTCAAAAAAATTCGAAATAGAACTATTATATGATCCAGCAATTCCACTTCTGGGTATTTATCCAAAATAATTGAAATCAAGATCTTGAAGAGATATCCGTACTCCCATGTTCACTGCAGAATTATTCACAATAGCTAATATACAGAAACAACTCAAACACCCATTGACAGATGAATGGGTAACAAAGATGCGGTATGTGTAAAATGGAATATTAATCACTTGTAAAAAAGGAAATCCTGCCATTTTCAACAACATGGATAAACCTAGAGGATATTAGGCTAAATAAAATAAGCCAGTCACAGAAGGACAAATACTGCATAACTATTTGCAGTATAATTTAGATACCTTATAAGAGGTATCTAAAATAGCCACAGAAGCAGAGAATAGAATGGTGATTGCCAGGGGTTGAGAGAGGGGGAAATGGGGAATTGTTGTTCAATAGGTATAAAGTTTTAATTATGCAAGATGAATAAGTTCTATAGATCTTCTGCACAACATAGAACCAATATATAGTTAACCATATGTAGCCTATGTAGTTAACAATTAGGTATTGTACACTTTAAATATAGTAGAAGGATAGATCTTGTCCTGGCCGATGTGGTTAGGCATCCTCTCATGTATCAAAAGATTGCTGGTTCTATTCCCCATCAGGGCACATGACCAGGTGGGGGACATGCAGGAGGCAGATGACCCATGTTCTGCTCTCACGTAGGTATTTCTCTTTCTCCCTCTTCTTTCCTCTCTATCTAAAAATCAAGAGAGAGAGCGGGGG
>NW_006296623.1:195593-212238 GCF_000327345.1 Myotis davidii | reverse complement strand
TTAACCAATGTCACCCCAATGAACTTAATAAATTTTTAAAATATATAATGAGCCCTAACCGGTTTGGCTCAGTGGATAGAGTGTCGGCCTGTGGACTGGAAGTTCCCAGGTTCGATTCCAGTCAAGGGCACATGCCTGGGGTTGTGAGCTTGATCCCCAGTAGGGGGTGTGCAGGAGGCAGCCAATCCATGATTCTCTCACATCATTGATGTTTCTATCTCCCTCTCCCTTCCTCTCTGACATCAATAAAGAAATATATTTTTAAAAAGAAGAAGAAGCCGAAACCGGTTTGGCTCCCCAGTAGGAGATGTGCAGGAGGCAGCTGATCGATGTCTCTCTCTCATCGATGTTTCTAACTCTCTATCTCTCTCTCTTCCTCTCTGTAAAAGATCAATAAAATATATTTTAAAAAAAGAAGAAGAAGAAGAATAGATCTCATGTCAAGTGTTCTTATCACCAAAACACACACACACACACACACACACGAACACCAGGAAATTTTTAGAGGTGATAGGTATGTTTAGTATCTTGCTTGTGATGATGGTATCACTGGGATATGTATATGTCCAAACTCATCAAGATGTATTCATGAAATAAGTGCATGTTTTATTACATCAGTTATACTAGTACTTCAATAAAGCTTAAAAAAGAAAACCCTGATAATTTTATGAGATCTCATGAGGTCTTAGACAGAACATGCTGCCTACACGGTGACTGGCACTTATAAACCCTCCATACCCTCCAGTTTGTAAACTAGGGAATAAGGACTAATTCACTATTCAGCAGAGCCCGCCGCCACCCCACCCCACCCCACCCCACCCACACACCCCGCCCCCCACCAGCCCCGCCTTTGTTGCTAACGCAGAAGCCCAACGGCTTTCTCCCCAGCGCAGGTGGCACCAATGACAGGCGCCCACAGACTTGAAAGGGCGGGGAACCTGGGAGGTCTGGGGAGATCTGGAAAGGAGGGAGGGAGGGAGGACGTAAACAGCCTGGGTAGAAGCTGGAGAGAGGGGCAGATGCTGGAGGGGGCGACAAGGCGCTCACGGTGGGAATAGTTTCCGGGGAATGTTCTCGGCTGTTCCTAGTCAGACCCCTCAGGCCCAACACTGGCAGTGACTTGGCGAAACAGGAAGGCACCAATCATGCGAACAGGTTCCTTGCTCATCAAGTAACCTATCCCCGCCCCCGAGTAAGCGAAGGCATTCATTGGTTCAGCTCTTGGAGCTTCCTCAAACCCTCCAGCTAAGACTGCATTTGGCAAAGTGCAAACTCACCCCCAATGCCAAGCCCTTACCCCCACAGCAACCAATGTCAGGGTTATTAGAGAGCCTGATGGGAGGACCTCAGGTGTTTTTACCCTGATCAGAGGCACGTCTAACCTTGGCCTTCACACAGCTTCCATCGGAGAAAGCTGAGTGTTGGAGCCCCTGACCGACGAGGAACGTGTCTTCTAGCCTCCACCCCCAAGTCATGTTTTTCGAAATGTCACTCTTGTCTACAGAATACAGGGCTCTTTGGGGAAATGGCTTATTGGAACATCTTGTAACAGAAAACAAGGGAGAGTTCAGAAAATGTGGGGACTTATCAGTACAGCAGGAAGATTGAAGGGGCTCTCACTGTGCCAAATCTGGATAATTTGAACACCAGATATATATATATATATAGCAACAGGACTCCCAATTCCAGTGCAGATGGAATCCCCCCCCATTCCTCCCAAGCCCTCCCTCTTACAATCAACAATCCCTGTACCTAACACAACAAACAGGTATAGGAAGACACTGAGCAGTAGGAAGAAGCCCAATGGCCTAGGAACTTCAGGACTTGAGGAACAACACAGCAGTGAATTTCCAGAGCCTCCAATCGCTAAAGGTCTGGGCAAAGGTTGGCCTAACAACAGAAAACCTTTTAGCCAATACCAGCAAGACATCAATGAACCCCCCTCCCAATCCCACAGTTCATCAGAGGCACAGGGAGCTGATATTCCACCCCAACCCTCAGAAGGAAGGGAACTGAGCCTCCACCCTCCCTGGCATCACAGACTAAACAAGGCAGTGCCTTTGGGTCCAATCAGAATTCCACATTCCCCTCCCTCACCTCTGATGTCAGCAGGGCCCAGCAGGCAGGTGGGCTGACCCCGCGCCCACCCCCACACAGATAAATAGAGGGCACCAGTCTGGGAAGGTGGGAGCAGACCACCCACCTACATCACATGGGGTGGGGGGAGTGTTCCACTTTAGCCAGATGGACAAGGGAAGGATCCAAGCAGAAGTTGAATATACACACCCATCCCACACTCTTCGTGCCACACCTCAATATGGAGACCACTGGCTATAAAAAGAAAAAGAAGGTTAAACCTCACACTGTAATATCTCCCCCAAAAGAAGCTTGAATAGCATAATATGATATCCAAAATGCTCTGGATACAATTAAAAAAATCACTTGTCATACCAAGAACTGGGAAAATCCACAACTTTAATGAGAAAAGACAATCAGAACTGAGATAAAACATATGTTGGAATTATCTTTCAAGACTTTTAAAGCAGCGACATTTCACTGAACAGTGTATACAATGGCAAATAAGCATGTGAGAGGTTCACCATCATTAACCATTAGGAAAATAGAAATTGAAACCACAATGAGCTATCACCACACACCTGTCAGAGAGGCTAAAATTAAAAATAGTAATTCCAATGCTAGCGACTATGCTGAGAAAGCGGGTCACTCACGCATTGCAGGTGGGGATGTAAAATGGTACAAGCACTCTGAAAAACAGTTTGGCAGTTTCTTGTCAACTAAGCATATAATAACCATATGAGCTTTCTAATTTCATGATCTAAATATTGTATATTCCTCCCTGGCTGGTGTGGCTGCAATGGTTGGAGTGACCTTCTTACACCAAAAGGTGGCAGATTCGATTCCCAGTCAGGGCCCATGCCTAGGTTTCAGGTTTGGTCACCAATCTCTCCTCCCCACCACCTCCCCGCCCCTCTCTCTCATCCTCTCTCTAAAGAAAATAATAAAAATATATTCTGGGGTGAGGATTAAAAAAGAAAATAAATATTGTGTCTTCCAAGCAGTTTCCAAATTATATATAAAATAAAATGAATACTTGTTTTCTTTGATTTCCCTTCCAGAAAATTCCCTGGGTGGAATTTTGTACATAGCCCAGCAGAGGGCCCTGTGTTCTGAGCCACAGTCAGGCACTGCAGACACCAGTTAGGAAATCAGGAACTAGGGCTCCTAACCTCCCACACTCCACCCACAGGGCTATCAGGTTCCAGTTACAGCTGTTCAACTAACAGATGGCGTCTGCACTTCCTTCTAATCAAGGAGGCAGAATAAATGGTTTCCAAGAATAACTAGCATCTTGGAAAAATATCCCCATTGTGTAATTACCACGCAAGTATTTTATATTGCAGCTTTTATCTCCCTAAGATTCCCATTCTCATTTAAAAATGTATTTGAAAGATATAGTGACTTATAACATAAATGCTCAGGAAAATACATCATTGAAAATAAATACATCACAATAATAAACAATGGCTATTACTGAAGAGATTATGGCTGATTTGCTACATTCTTTTATTTCTCAGATCTTACAATTAGGGCAGTCCTTTTGTTTTGAATATTCCTTTTTTATTTCTTGAATATTCCATTTTCTTTTTTTTAAAATATAGTTTATTGATTTTTTACAGAGAGGAAGGGAGAGAGACAGAGAGTTAGAAAAATTGATGAGAGAGAAACATCGATCAGTTGCCTCCTGCACATCTCCCACTGGGGATGTGCCCGCAACCCAGGTACATGCCCTTGACCGGAATCGAGCCTGGGACCTTTCAGTCCGCAGGCCGACGCTCTATCCACTGAGCCAAACTGGTTTAGGCAAATATTCCATTTTCAAAAACAGAAAACATAAAAAAATGAAAAGGCAAGAGACAAGGAAGTAAATACATGCTTATCAAAAAGATTCAAAACATTTGGGTCAATTTTTTAAAATCTTTATTAAAAGAAATTTTAGCCCTGACCGGTTTGGCTCAGTGGATAGAGCGTTGGCCTGCGGACTGAAGGGTCCCAGGTTCAATTCCAGTCAAGGGCATGTACCTTGGTTGCGGGCACATCCCCAGTAGGGTGTGTGCAGGAGGCAGCTGACCAATGTTTCTAACTCTCTATCCTTCTCCCTTCCTTTCTGTAAAAAATCAATAAAGTATATTTTTTTAAAAAGAAATTTTAAAACAGCATAAAATAACACACATGAAAATGACTCATTTAGCCCTCATCTAATTGGTCATTTTTATCCTTTCAGCAAAAAAGTGGAAGAATCCACTCTTGTGGAAGACATGGATCTCTTTTCTTCAAAAAAAAAAAAAAAAATTTAAGAACTGCACCATGAAGTGCTGTTGGTTTTATCTTGATTTCAAGTAGAGAGAAAAAACTCTTCTCTGATGACTTTCGGTCATTAAAGTATATTTTGAATTAAAGGATTATTCACTCATTTATTCCAGAAATATTTAGATGCCTTTTATGTGCCAGGCACTTTTCACACCATGAACTCTCCCCCCTCCGCCCCCCCAAAAAAGGTTTGCCTGGTAATCGAGATCACAAAAGGCTTTCTTATCAGGAACTAGCACAGTTACTAGCTTCATCCCCTCTAGGCAGATCCTCTATCTCCCAACCCCAGCTGGCACTTGGCCAAACCCTCCCTCATTCTTTAGTTCTCCAACTGTTCTTCAGGGACACCTTTTCATCTCCTTTACTGCAACTGGCTTCTACTCTCTGGGCATTTGGTTCCTCAGTACCCTTGGATGGGCACCCTTGTAACCAGAACCTAAGTTCAGCTGCCTGCCACCACAAAAGCCAAACTCGTGAGACAGATGCTGGTGAAAGAGGAAAGAGGTTTATTCAAGTACTGGTCATCTGAAAAGATGAGGGATTCTTGTTAAAAAGCCCCTTTCCACATCTCGGTGCAAGCAGAGATTTTTATAAGGAAGGAGAGGGAAAGCAGAACAAAGAGGTCAAAGGGAAGGAATTGAAAAGTTCTCGATTGGAGGCCAGCACAGTCCATTCCGATAAGCACCTTGAAACTGGTCAAGTAATGGCCTGGTTGCATCATCCTGGTCTTCAACATCCTGGTTCTGTGGTTGAAGGTCAGCAAATCTCCTGGAGCTGAGATAACTGAAGGTCAGAGTCTGTATCTTCGGAAGTTAGTTCCTAGGATATATATATATTTTTTTCATTGATTTCAGAGAGGAAGGGAGAGGGAGAGAGAAAAATCAATGATGAGAGAGAACCATTGCTCAGCTGCCTCCTGCACACCCCACACTGAGGATTGAGCCTACACATAATTCTGTTAATTATCCTGCAATCCAATCCCCACCTTGCTTTCTTCCACCCTCATGTAATCTTCCTTATACTCTTGTCTTAATTTCAAATGCATACAAGAAACTGCAAAACTGTTATTCTCTGAAGCACTTGTGTTCTTGCTTCCAGGCAATTTTTATCAGTTTGGCTCAAATAAAATCCTATAAAGATTCTTTACAGATTTGGACATTTGAAAGGGTGATTAGATAACAGGAGGTCATAGGGAGATAGCTAGCATTCCAAATGTGTGTGTTCACATTTCAAAGTGAAATGAAACCCAGAGCCAGTTATTTACATTCCAGAGGACTTTGAAGGACTAGGATCACATACAATGGGTTCTCTCTGTGTCTCTCAGAAGGGAAGAGGGTGAGCAGCTGTCTGATTCCAATATAAACTACCAGAATCCTAATTTTGGCACTCCTCTCCTATAGTCCAATCCCTGTACATGCAGGCCTGTCCACCTGGCTCTTACAGCATTGCCCCAGAAGGGGGAAGGATTGGGGTAAAGGAAAACTGAGGTAGTTATTCCTGTAATAACTTTTCTTGTTGGGGTCCAGCCCCGGCAGGTCCAGGGGTTCCCAAAGGTGTGGACAGAGTCAGCGAAGAAGGAATGACATGGAGGCAGCAGCGTTCAGTTGATCATCATAGCTAGGTTCTCTCCTTATTGTCCTGTTACATCTATATTTATACCATTTGATCCCATAAGCATGCCTCTATAATCACATCATGGTATGTTTTGGGTAAGTGGGCAGACCCCTGGGGATGTGGGCCCAACAAGTCCCAAATTTATTGCCAACAGTCTTAGTCCAAGTTCTTCATAAGTAGTACATGGTATTTCTGTAACACTAGGGGGTTTCACTGATTTATTCTCTTCCTTAGTCCTGTGAATCCCTAACTCCAGGGAAAAATCCTCACCTGGGGAAACAACCTTTCTCGGGGAGGTGGTCCTGGTTAAAACACATAGCGCTTAAGAGGGGGAGCAAACATATGTCATGTACGCCAGGTCCCTTGAAACATAAGCTGTGCAGATGTTTCTTCCCTGCAGCGACTGCGTCAAGCAGCAAGAGTGGACTGGCTTCCGGCATTTTCTTGAAATCTTATATTTACTTTTAGTATAATATGAATAAATACATATATTAAAAGTTTATTAACTACATTAGAGTGTATCTCCTACTAACAAGGAAATCTCTCACTAAGTCACAATTTAGTTATCAAATTCAAAAAATTTAACATTGATACAAATATTTAATCTATAGTCTTTTTTTCAAATTGTGCCAGTTTTCCTAATGATACTCTTTAAATCATTTTCCCATCACACATTGCATTGTTTTTTAAGAGAGAGAGAGAAATATCGATCTGCCACCTCCCACACAGGCCCTGATCAGGGATTGAACCTGCAACCTGGGTATGTGCCCTGACTGGGAATCCAACTCACAGCCTTTTAGTGTATGGGACGCTCCAACCAACCGAGCCACAATGTCCAGGGCATCACATATTTCATTTAATCATTACATTCTTTTTAGGCGCTTTTAATCTGGAACAGTAGATTTGTTCCAACATTAGCGTTGATCACGTGGTTAAGGTGACGACTGCCTGGTGATTACTCTTGCCTAAATCAAAAATGGTTGAAAGTCCTGGCTGGACACCTCAATGAGTTAGGCAGTGGTCGGCAAACTGCGACTCGGCAAACAGCGGCTCGTGAGCCACATGCGGCTCTCTGGCCCCTTGAGTGTGGCTCTTCCACAGAATACCGGCTCTTCCACAAAATACTGACTTCTGCGCATGGGCCACGAAGTTTCAATCGCACTGTACGTGCGTGCCTGTACATGGTATTTTGTGGAAGAGCCACACTCAAGCGGCCAAAGAGCCTCATGTGGCTCACGAACTGCGGTTTGCTGGCCACGAGTTAGAGTATTGTTTGGATATGCTAAGGTTGTGGGTTCTATCCCTGGTCAGGGCAAATATAAGATTCAACCAATGAGCTTTGGCTGGTGTTGCCCAGTGGCTGGACATTGACCCTTGAACCAGGAGGTGATGGTTCGATTCCTGTCAGGACACATACTCGGGTTGGGGGCTCCATTCCCAGTAGGGGCCATGCAGGAGGCAGCTGATCAATGATTCACCCTCATCATTGATGTCTCTCTCTCTCCCTCTCCCCTCCTCTCTCTGAAATCAAGAAAAACATTTAAAAAAGGAATCAACCAATGAATGCATAAATAAGTGGAACAACAAATTGATGTCTCTCTCTCTCTAAAATTAATAATAATCAAAATTGAATGGTTGAAAAATGGTGATTTTTAACTCTATTATTTTTTCCACATTTAATAATTGTATTTTATTGTAAGGCACTGGTATAGACTGTTTTCATCGACCCCAAATTCATATGTTGAAAACCTAATGCTGTCCCTGGCAAGTTTGACCACCTCATCCTTGGGACCAAGGAAGGAAAAAGGGAGGTCTGATTCTCCTCTCTTGCTCTAATCTCAACTATGTCAGCCTCTATGTGGATAGATCCCAATTTTAGACACCTCACTCTACATTAATGCTATAAGACATCTCTTTTTCCTTCTGTGTTAGAAAAGGGTTTCCATGAGATAGAATGCTATTTAGACTGGATTTTTTTTAGACTGGAAATTTTATCTATGTATATAAAACCCTAATATGCAAATAGACCGAACAGTGGAACAACTGAACAACTGAACTGAACAACCAAACAACTGGTCACTATGAAGTGCGCTAACCACCAGGGGGCACATGCGGAACATGGTGGGTGTTGGCCACAGCGGGATGGTGGAGCAGGTGAACGGGGGCACCTGGCCAAGGTGGGGCACCGGTCGCTGTCATCAGGACGAGCCTCTGGTGGTTACTGAAAATTCTTTGCTCCCATGCTGCTTGCCCACTCTGCCAACACCCGACGCTGGCCCCAATGGCTTGGCGCCTTCAGCGGGTGTGAGCAGCTGCCAGCCCTGATTGCCCCTGAGGGCTTCTCCACCTCCCCCTGCTTCTGAGGGGCCATGATTGGGGCAGCAGCTGCTGCTCGCACTTGCTGCTGGCGCCGGCCCCAATCACTGCACGCTGTCAGTGGGTACAAGTGGGACCTGTGCAGTCAGCACTTGGGAGCAGCAGCAGCTGGAGCAGGGCTGCTCCAGGGGCCGCAGCGGGAGGGGCCTGGTGGGGGTGGGGAGGATGGGCCAATATCTACCCTTGTGCCCATTGCAGCCTCTTGGCCTACAGTTCCTTTCAAGGTGCATGAATTTGTGCACTGGGCCCCTAGTATAATCTATAAAATTGTCCCCAGCTTTATTGAGAAGTAACTGAGAATTAGTTTTTCTATTATTCTGATCATTGGGCTTGAAAATTGAAAATGTACAAACCTACACATTTGCTTACTTTCACAAAAACATGGAAATACTGTAGGTAGCATATAATGAACTTTAAAAAAATTAATTGGAAAAAAAAGAACCTTATCTGTTGGTTTCATGGTGTGTTTTTCACCAATTTGGATTACAGGAATAACAAATTCAAATTATGTTCAATACGTTTTGTTAGGAAAGACTCCTTACCTTGAAAGTACATTATTAAAGCTGGGGACAGTGAAACAAGGGCGGGCTCAGGACAGCAGTAGCACCTGGGGAGAGACGAGGGAGGCTGCTGTGGAGCTCTAGAAATGTTACAGGAAAGTGAGGCCAGGCGGGGCTGCTGTCAGCTCACTGGAAAGTCAGAGAAAAGGAGGCCTTGGAGACAGGTGTAGGGGGTTAGCCCCTGACAGCTGCTACATATTCCCCATTGCTCTCCTGCTTGCAAGTCTCAAGGGGTCACTCAGAGTTTAAGAGATGCATACCTATGGAGGAAGGAGAGGGGGGAGGGCGAGGCGGGGGTGTACTTCCCGGAGGAAGAGTGCACAGGACTTTTCTTAAAATAATGTTTATTTTAGGTTTACTTGTAAATTTCCCACACTCTGACCCCAGGGTTGTATATGAAAAGTGTCTTCAAGAAATATTCAGAAGGTGAAACTTCCATACTCTGCTATAGACGGAAAACTTAGGGTTGTATTTCCACTCGTTTAAAAGTACCTTTATTTTTTTTTCCAATTACAGTTTATTTTAATTATTATTTTGTTGACTTTCAGTTGCTGGTTTGTAGCAAGTCTCAGACCTGCACCGCCTCCCATTGGCTGGGGCAGCCCAAAGCCCACCTCCTATGCGTAGCTATTGGTTTGCTAGTGGCTCCTCTGAATTTGAAGTCCGTTCTCACATTACATGCAGAGGTGAAGGAGAATCTATCAATGCCCGTGGCATCCCAAAGCCAGCCTTCCACTGCATTGCCATTAGCTGATCTCGCTGCCTGTCGGGAGCCTGGAGCGCAGAATGGCTCCCTGCAGACTGCAGCCCAGAGGAGCCAGTAGTTGAGACCGATGAGCCAGGCCACTGGGGACTGCAGCTTTATCTGGGGGTGTGCACGGTCATGTCTCCCAAAATGGGTAGCTGAGAGAAAGGGTGCCCGATGGGTTCCCAGAGGTGGCGTTCTGTTCGTGGGAGTGGCTCAGGCACGCAGGACTGCTGGCCGGGTCCAAGATTCCTTAAGGAGGTGCCCCTGGCCTGCACCCTGTTCAAACAACTTTTTTAAAATATATTTTTTTTATTGATTTCAGAGAGGAAGGGGGAAATAGAAACATCAATGAGAATCATTGACTGGCTGCCTCTGCACACCCCTATTGGGGTTCGAGTCCACAACCTAGGCATGTGCCTTTGACCAGAATCGAACCCAGAACCCTTCAGTCTGCAGGCGGACGCTCTATTCAGTGAGCAAACCAGCCAGGGCTGTCTGAATACTTTTTTAAAAAATATATTTTATTGAGTTTTTACAGAGAGGAAAGGAGAGAGATAGAGAGTTAGAAACATCGATGAGAGAGAAACAGCGACCAGCTGCCTCCGGCACACTCCCCACTGGGGATGTGCCCGCAACCAAGGTACATGCCCCTGACCAGGATCGAACCTGGGACCTTTCAGTCCGCAGGCCGACGCTCTATCCACTGAGCCAAACCGGTTTCGGCCTGAATACTTTTTTACCAAGCTTGAAGTACTGGAACTCTCTCTCCTCTGTCCCTCCAGTTAGGGCAACCTGAACCTCAATTTGCTCAGCTGTAAAATGGGTAGGATTACAACCGCAGTCATTGAACACTTCAGATTTTGTATGTTTTCCAGACATGTTTCTAAGAATTTAAAATCAACAATAATAAAAGCCAACAGCCACTTTAGAATCTTTACAATTTCCAGATGGATATTTTCTAGGTGGATGTCAGAAAACCATAATCTGCTAGTTCAGGTTTTAATTTTTGTTTTAATACGTGGTGCACCTGATGGTTTTAATGTGATGACGATGATGATAAAAATTCAAATTCATTTAAGACCTTCATGACTTGTCAAGTACCTGTGAAGAAGTACCGGGCTGAAGTTGTGCCAGTTGGGATGGTTTTGGAGTGAGTCCTTGAGAAAGAAAGCATTGCCCTTGAGTGATCCATGACCCTCCTCACCCTCCATCCCTCCTGTCCGCACAGCCTGTGGCATTTTGCTCATCTTTTTGTAACAGAGCCAGAAATATGTCTTCAAACACTGTCTAGAAATTAAAGTTTTAAAACTAAAAAATACTGCCCAGCTGGCATGGCTCAGTGTTTGAGCATTGACCCATGAACCAGGAGGTCACGGTTCAATTCCCAGGTTGTGGGCTTGATCCCCTGTGTGGAAACATAATATGCTAACTAGACTGGACAGCCAAATGTCAAATGATCTTCTGGACGTCCTTCCAAATGACCTTCTGAGGGACCCCCTCCATGCACAAATTTCATGCATCGGGCCTCTAGTAAAAATATATTAAAAAATAAAATACACTGCACTGGCCCCAAAATTCTTCTTCCTTTTGGCGAGTATTTTGGAGCCCCTCACTGAGTTCCCACTGGAGTTTTTCCTGACCCAATGTAGTGGTATGGCTCCTGCACTGGGAGATTGGGTGGGGTCCAGGGATTCAACTTCAGAAAAGAGAATTTTTCAAAAACATTTCTCTAATCAATAATTTGTAAGAAGTCTAAATATTTAGAATTATGTTTAAAACCATCTTTTTTGCCATGCACTTTTAACATAAGGTATATTTTACATTCAATAAGATGTGCCCATTTTCACTATAGAGTCTGATGAATTTTGAACTGTCCAATCACCTCTGAAAGTTCCTTCATGCCCTTCTCAGTCATTCTCTCATAAGACAATCAGTCTGATTCCCTTCACTACAGATTAGTTTTGCCTGGTTTGGAGTTTCATACAAATGGAACAATACAGTATTTCTCTTTTGTGTCTGGCTCCTTGCACTTCACCTTATATCTATAGATGCATAGACACATGAAGCAGTTTGTTCCCTTTTGTTGCTCCGTAGTGAAAAACATGATGTAAATGGAGCCACTTTAAAAGGGAGGTCAGAGCTGCCATCCTGGAGGAGCTGCCCTCCATGTCTTATTCCTCAAACCTTTGGAATGTGTAAATTGGGCAAAATAACCTTCGGACTAGACCTAAAGCAGCATTGTATCTCAAACAACTGTTTGCAAAGATAACAAGAAAGAAGATATTAAGACTAATGGACTGAAAATTAAAAACATTCTTTACCCTAGCTAGTTTGGCTTGGTGGATAGAGCATTGACCTGTGGTCTGAAGGGTCCCGGGTTTGATTCTGGTCAAGGGTACTTACCTCAGTTGGGTGGTGAGGATTAAAAAATAATAGTAAAGAAATCCTTCCCTACTCTTATCCTATATAATAAAGAGGTAATATGCAAATTGACCCTCACACCCTCGCATCACCAGATGGCCACCCTATGTCATCACAAGATGGCCGCTCCTACGTTGTCACAAGATGGGGGTGACCAGGCCTGCAAGGGAGGGCAGTTGGGGGGGGGACCAGGCCTGCAGGGGAGGGCAGTTGGGGGTGATCGGGCCAGCAGGGGAGCAGTTAGGTGTCAATCATGCCCGCAGGGGAGTGGTTGTCAATCAGGCTGGCAGGGGAGTAGTTAGGGGGCTATCAGGCTAGCAGGCAGGCGAGTTGTTAGGAGCCAGCAGTCTCGGATTGTGAGAGGGATGTCTGACTGCGGGTTTAGGCCCGATCCCACAGGGGTCCCAGATTGGAGAGGGTGCAGCCTGGGCTGAGGGACATGCCCCCCCCCCAGTGCACAAATTTTGTGCACCAGGCCTCTACTGTCAATATATTACCTTATTTTAAAAAATTCTTTAGAATTAGCATCATACTGTTAGCTTATTTGCACTTATAAAAATGCCTTTTTTCTATTGAGGTACTTATCCCGCTTCCCTTTCTCATAAATACGCTTGCCTTACCTCCTAATCTGAACATTATTTTTGTTTCTGCTTGAATCACTACTTTCTAAATAGCTATTCTTTGGATCTCAAAAAACGCTTGTTGTCTCTCATTTTGATCTTTTAATTTTAGGTTAACAGTAGTATTCCATGATCCCATTGTTGCACCATTTGACACTCACAGTAGCAATCCATGTAAGCTCCAGTTGCTTTGCATTCTCATCATTATGTGCTATTTATTGTCAGTCTTTTTAATTTTAGCCGTTGAGTGGTGGAGACAGAATAGAAAAGGGGCCATGGGAAATGGAGGTGGTATGACAGCCCAGTAAGTAGAACTTTTGTCTCTCTCTCCTTACAGGTAGAGAAAGCACTTTACAAATACAAGTTGAACCATGTTGAGGCCCCCTCACCTAGTAACTTTTCTCTGATCCTTCCCACTTCAAAGAGGGATGCTGTGGCTCCAAACATGAGATTGTAGTCACTTCAATTACAAAAGGCTGTTGATGCTGCTGGGGAAAGAATTAAAATTTTGTGCCGACCCGGGGAATCCTCTCCACAGAGGTAGAAAGGAAAAATAGTTTTATTTGTTGTAAATGTTAAACCAGACTGAAATGGACATCCCAAGCAATTTGCTAAAGAGTTTGCAGAAGACAAAAAAAAAAACCCTCAGTTTTTACCGTTACATGTATGTTCTCAAGAAAGACAATAACTTGTCCTCAAGTAAGAGAATTTTACAGCACCATTTGCTACACCTAGTTCACCTCAAATTCACCTGGCAATTGGCATAGCCATCTGCCCTTATCCAAAGGAAAAATAAAACCCCAATCTTTGACAAGCAGCTAACCATCTGGAGCTAGCCGCCTAGATCTAATTCCTGAGACTGAGATAGGGACGCTATCTTCCCTGATGTTTACATTTCAAAGAGATGACTCCAAGGCCCTTACTAGTAAGAACAACATTCTTGGGTCATAAAACTGTCAGGAGGCCTATTTATCTTTTAAAGAGATTTACATACATCTCAAAGGGACAGAACAAATTTTACAAATTTCTGGTGTGTGTGTGTGTGTGTGTGTGTGTGTGTGTGTGTGTGTGTGTGTGTGTGTTTTAAGGAAGTGCTCTAAGAAAAGGGAGGGTGGAAAGTCTCTTTCACTTTTGACACCAGGTAAAAGTCATTTTTAAAGAAACTGTATTTACCCTTCAATTCCTCCACACATTTCGCTGCGCCTGTGCCCCATTCCATGCCCACACTCCCCCCACCCCTGCCCCCTTCTTCACCTGGCCACCTATGACCAGACTTTCAAAACCCTTATCAACTCCTTTCCTAACGGAAGCTTGTCAGAACAGCTAACCCCCGGCCCGACAACACTAGCGAACGCTCTTATCAAAAGCCATTACTCTCAGAATTGGAAAAGGTCGCAGATATTTGGTGTGTTTCGACCCGTTTCAAAGACGGTAAAACTGAGACCCAGGAAAATCCCAACTGGCTACTTAGGGTTCCAGGTCTCTGGAGCAAAAAGGGCACTTAAAGATTCAGGAAACTTAAAGTCATCTCCAAGTGACCGAAAACTTAGCCTGCTTTACTCTGCCTTGGCACATTTGGAGTTAAAGCCCGCGGCACGCAGGTTTCCTCCGGGTTGCGCCTGCGCAAATCAGGCCTTGCGAATTTGCCCCCGACCCTGACGTTTCAAGCGGCCCCTCCTAATCCGGAACACGATCCACATTCCGCCGGTCCTGCCTTGACAGACGTGACGCTTATCCAATAAGAATAGAGGACTAAGTTCTGCGGCGCCAATGGCGACAGCCCGAGGGGCGGTGGAGGCGGACTTTACGAGGAAACAAGAAGACAGGCTCAAGATGGAGGCGGCGGCGGCCGCTGCGGCCTGACAGGTGAGGGCGGGCCCGGCAGGGTTAGGTTTCTGGAGCGATCGCCGGGCTTGGACAGAGAGCCGGGACCGAAAGCTTAGCTCCAGGGTCACTGCGCCTGGGCCCCGGCACCCCCCACCTGGAACCGGAGGAGTGGTTTGACCCGGGGCGAGACCATCGTCGATAGCCGGGGGTAGGGGTGGGTGGACAGGAGTCCGGGGGGCCAGGCTGCGGGGGGTGGTTTCGCCCGCTGAGGGTGGTAGCACGCCTGCGCAGAGTGGAAGGCCCTCGGTGGGCGGGGCCGTGCGAATGGGTCTTGGGCTGTGGTGTGTTGTACCGGGATCCCCGCTAAACCTCCTTAAGGTATCTGATGACCCTTCCTTACCAACAACGGACAGTGAGTGGAGACGGGGCTCACTACTCGCTTTATTATCCTGGATCAGTGTCTCACCCACCAGGAGAATGTTTGAGGATTCTCCCTTTACGCCTCCTTAACCCACCGTAGCTTCTTCCATTGTCACCAGAAATACTAGTATGTCTGTGACCCGTTCATTCGTTGACAGGGGTCCTTTGGTTTTTGTTTGTTTGTTTTATATTTTTATTGATTTTTAGAGAGGGAGAGAGACATTGAAACATGAATGATGAGAGAATCATGGATCAGCTGCCTCCAGCACGCCCCCTACTGGGGATCGAGCCCGAAACCAGGGCATGTGCCCCGACTGGAATTGAACCCAGGACCCTACAGTCCAGGCCGATGCTCTGTCCAGTGAGCCACACCAGCCAGGGCTGACAGGGATCCTTTTGGAGCCTCCCTGCTGGACCCGCATTCACCTGACCTCAGCAATGACTGGTGATGCACCATTACCCACCTGACAATGTCTGCTGATGACCACTGTCCACTCTTCTGCCCATTAGAGTCTCTAGTGACCTTTGCTAACATCTCCTTCAGCATAGTGTCTTCTGATCCTCTGTGAACTTCCTGTCACAGTCTGGTGACTCTCTTTAGCCACCTAACAGTGTCTGGGAGCCTACCATCATTACTGCCCAGGGCTTAGGGATGGCCACAGGACCCTTAAGAACATTCTGGTGCAATTCCCATTTTTCCCCAAAGTAAGGGCAACATCTGATGATCTCCCATTTGTTCCCCTTCACCCTGTGTGTGACTTTTCCTTCAGCACAGGATCTGGTAACCCCCTTCTCCATTAAAAAGGACAGCCCCCCCCCCCCCCAAAAAGGACAGCCCAGCTGGTGTGGTTCAGTGATTGAACTTTGACCTATGAACCAGGAGGTCACGGTTCGATTCCCATCAGGGCACATGCCCAGGTTGTGAGCTTGATCTGCAGTAGGGGGCGTGTAGGAGGCAGCCGATCATGATTCTCTCTCGTTATTGATGTGTCTATCCTGCTCTCCCTCTCCCCTCCTCTCTGAAGCCAATAAAAAAAATATTTTTATAAAAGGCAAGACAGCCTGTTCGTGCCCATTATGTATCTGGCACACCCCAGTGCAGTGCATGCTGACTTCTCCATTAGTCCCCAGCAGACTTTGTACTCCTGTGCCCTCCAGGACAGTGTGTGCTGTCTCTCATTGTGTTATCACACTCCCACCTGGCCCCATGCAGAGACCTTGGCAGAGCTGAGCAGAGGAGGAACTGGATCGACTTCAAGGTGTTACTAAGTTCCCTTGGACAGCTTTGTGGAAATGAGGCTGCTGGGGGTGATGTGGAGCCTGCAGATTGACATTTTTTGTCTCCTGCCACTGCGATTCCAGACTATCATTATTGGACCACTGACTTCCCTCTCTGTCTTCTAGGAGCCCCATGGCACCTGCCCAGCCCCACCTCAGCCCATCTTGACAAAGTCCTAGGCTCCATGGAGCCACCACGGGGCCCCCCTGCCAACGGGGCCGAGCCGTCCCGGGCAGTGGGCACCGTCAAAGTGTACCTGCCCAACAAGCAACGCACAGTGGTGAGTCTGATGGGAGCAAAACTGGCAGGGGTGCAGATGGACCCAGTTGTAAATCTTGGATCAGAAGGGTAGCTAGGGATGGATGGAAGATTTCGCCAAGGTAGGAGAGTT
>NW_006296623.1:191753-195510 GCF_000327345.1 Myotis davidii | reverse complement strand
CATTTACACAGGTGACTGTCCGGGATGGCATGAGTGTCTACGACTCTCTAGACAAGGCTCTCAAGGTGCGGGGTCTCAATCAGGATTGTTGCGTGGTCTACCGGCTCATCAAAGGGTAAGTGTGGCAAACACACACACTGCCCTCTGGCTGCCCAGTCTCCTATCTCCTCCTCAGAGTCATCTGACTCCTTCTTCACTCTGTTGTAGAGTCTCCATTAGCCTTCCCTTAGTTCAGTGAATCCGTGAGTCCAACCAGCTTGTGTTTCATTACTTCATTAGTTCATTGGCCTGTAAGGTCAGCAACACACTCTCTGCTTGTTCCCCAACAAGTCTTCACCTGCTCCATCTATTTTGTTCATTTATTTTGTTCTTTCGCTATTTCATTGATTTGTCAGCTCTCTCCTACCTCTGCTTTCCCATATTCTGTCTGCTGAGTCATTTATTCTGGGGTTCCTTAATTTTTTACTCAATTCACACATTGCTTTTTATTTGTTGTTTCGATGCCTCATCAGCCGTTTTTTTTCAGAGGCTTGCTTAGCACTTCTGAGACTTAGTTGTTAATTCAGCATCTCATTTGCTCATCACCTTATGAGTGAGAACATGGACTCGTCACACTGTCCTGCCACTCAAATCTCTGAGGCATTAGGCAAGAAGCCACTTTATCCCTCTGAGCCTCAGCTTCCCCATTTGCGAAGTGGGGCAATGATAGTAACTAGTCTCTAGGGTTGCTGTGATAAGAATGGAACATGCCAGGTATTACTCTACAGATCCGACTTGGGGACTTTCAGGGATTCCTTGCCTTCCCAGAGCCCTTGTCCACCCTCCTACTCACTCCCTTCCTTGCCTCCTGCAGGAGAAAGACAGTCACTGCCTGGGACACAGCCATTGCCCCCCTGGATGGCGAGGAGCTCATTGTTGAGGTCCTTGAAGATGTCCCACTGACTATGCACAATTTTGTGAGTGCAGGGTGGATAGTGGGGGCAGACCCTGGGTGTGTGTGTAGGGGGGTCCTTGACCAGGCCTCAACCTTCCCTGCTCTGTGGCAACAGGTACGGAAAACATTCTTCAGCCTGGTGTTCTGTGACTTCTGCCTTAAGTTTCTGTTCCATGGCTTCCGCTGCCAAACCTGTGGCTACAAGTTCCACCAGCATTGTTCCTCTAAGGTCCCCACAGTCTGTGTTGACATGAGTACCAACTGCCGACAGTGAGCCTGGCCTGGGGTGGGTTGGTGGGGGTGTGTGGGGAGGACACATGCCCAGACACTAGAGTCTTATACATGGCTGACCCTTATCCCCTTGCTCTATACCCTAATGCCCTCAAGGTACTACCACAGTATCCAGGATTTGTCTGGAGGCTACAGACAGCATGAGGCTCCCTCCAACCGTCCTCTGAATGAGCCACTAACCCCTCAGGGTTCCAGGTAGGGATGCCTAAGCTGAAGGGCTGCTGTCTAAACAAAAAGATCTGGAGACCATAAGCCATTTGTTTTCCAACTACAAGTGAAAGTTTATTTGGGAAGTCACAGAGCCTGCCTGGGTAGTTCAGCTGGTTGGAGCATCATCCCGTGCACCAAAAGGTTGCCAGTTCAATTCCTGGTCAGGGCACATACCTGGGTTGCGGGTTCGATCCTTGGTCAGGGCATGTATGGAAGGCAACTGATGGATGTTTCTGACATCAATATCCTCTCTCTTTCCCCCTGCCTCTTGGATGAGGATTTAAAAAAAAGATAAATAAAGTAAAAGAAAGTCACAGAGGTAGAAAAAGTGAGCCATCTGGGCTGTGGGGGCTCAGGACACAAATTATAGAGGCAAAAGAAGGGCTCTTGGAGCTTAGGAGAGAGAGAGAGCACCCTGAGAGAAGAAGAGGGGGAAAATGCCTGGTGTGCTCCAGAGAGACAGAAAGAGAGAATGCCAACCACAAGCCTTTCTTTATTTACTTGACAAACATTTGCTGAGCACCTACAAGTGTAGGTAAGGGCATCAAGCTTTGGGACCTTGAGTAAATCACCCAATGTTTCTAGGCCTCAGATTTCTCATCTGTAAAGAGGGGATAATGATACTTTTTACCACATATCGTTCTGGTGAGAGTTAAGTGAATTAAGATGTGTCCAGTGCTTGGAAAAACGGTATAAGTTCTTATTCATTATAAACATGTATATGTTTATGCTCAAGCCTTTCCATTTTGAAATACATGTTATTTTATTATAAGTTCCCTTTTATTTCTCCTTTATGTTAAGTATTTCTATTTAAAAATATATTATTGCTCTATTATATCAAAAGTTTATAACGTGCATTTTATATGTCTATTATATATCTTATAACATCTATATTTATATGGTATATGTTAATGTATCATGTGTTAGATTTATATTTTTTATATAATGTAGAACAGATGTTTTTATGTAATATATAAAATAATAAAGTTAGGGCATTATGTTATTTTTAATTATGGGATGAATTATGTATGAATTTCATTTTAGGATAGTGGGAGGGAACATTAAGAAATACTTTTGTGGCACTAGCTGGTTTGGTTCAGTGGATAGAGTGTTGGCCTGCAGACTAAAGGGTCCCAGGTTCGATTCCAGTCAAGGGCACATACCCGGGTTGTGGGCTCCATCCCCAGTGTGGGGTGTGCAGGAGGCAGCTGATCAATGATTCTCGTATCATTGATGTTTCTATCTCTCCCTCTCCCTTCCTCTCTGAAATCAATAAAAAAAATATTTTAAAAAGAAATACTTTTGTGCCCTAGCTGATTTGACCCAGTGGATAGAGCATCGGACCATGGACTAGAGGGTCCTGGGTTTGATTCTGGTCAAGGGCATATACCTTTGTTGCAGGCTCCATCATGCAGGAGGCAACCAATATATATGTCTCACATTGATGTTTCTCTCTGTCTCTCCCTCTCCCACTCTCTCTAAAAATCCATGGAAAAGTATCCTCAGCTGAAGATTAACAACAAAAAAAAGAATTTTTGTAATGTCATATATATATGACATTACATATATATATATACATATATATGTATATATATAACATATATATATAACATATATGTATAACATGTACAAATAGCATATCCTATATAATAAAGGTGTAATATGTAAATCGACCGAATGGTGGAATGACCAGTCACTATGATGCGCACTGACCACCACGGGGCAGAGGCTCGACACAGGAGCTGCTCCTGGTGGTCAGTGTGCTCCCACAGGGGGAGTGCCGCAGGAGAGCGGTTAGGGGCAATCAGGCAGGCAGGCAGAGGGGTTAGGGGCGATCAGGCAGGCAGGCAGAGTGGTTAGAGGAGTTCAGGCAGGCAGATAGGATAGCAGTTTGAGACAGCGGTCCCGGATTGCGAGAGGGATGTTTGACTGCTGGCTTAGGCCCAATCCTCAGAGGGGGATCGGGCCTAAGCCAGGAGGCAGACATCCCCTGAGGGGGTGCAGGCACAAATCTTGTACAGGCCTCTAGTATAACATAATATGTATAGTTTGAAACATTATGATTTTAATATAAATCATATACATCATATAACACATGATATATTTGAATAGTACATATAGTTATAAAGTATTATATATTACTCTTTCCTCCACTGTCAGTGTGGCTCATTGTCCCTCCTTTAGGTCTTTCCTCAGATGTCACCTCCTTAGAGAAGCCCTTCCTGACATCACCAGTGACACTTTCTGTCTCCTTATTTTGCTTTATTTTTCCCTTTATTGCACCTATCACCATCAGACACATGAAGTATTCTTTTTTTTCTT
>NW_006296623.1:183125-191696 GCF_000327345.1 Myotis davidii | reverse complement strand
CATGAGGATAAAAACTTTTGTTTTGCCCACAGTTTTTTTCAATAACTAGCATGGTATCTGGCATACAGCAGGTACTCAATAAGTGTTTCTTGAACAAATGAATAATAGTACTAACAGTGAATGTTTGCTCTGTGTGAGCTAATCACATGTTTATGATGGGGCAGGAGCTGGGGGCGGCTTGACTGGTCCTCCCATTCATTGGACAGTGATTTCAAGTCTCTCCCCTGGCAGCTCCAGCTCCCAGCACCGAGACCCTGAACACTTCCCCTTTCCTGCCACGGCCAACGCCCCCCTGCAGCGCATCCGCTCCACATCTACTCCCAACGTCCATATGGTCAGCACCACAACCCCCCTGGACTCCAGTCTCATCCAGGTTGGTGTCGAGGGGGCAGTCACGGGGAACCACAAGGCAGAGGGGGAGCCATTCCTGTTGGCCTCCACTTCTCTCTGACTGCTCTCCCTCTTCTTCCAGCTCGCTGCCCAGAGTTTCAACGCTGAAGGTGAGCCCCCCGCTACCTGTGCCTTGAGCCCCCCTGCATCCTACTTGCCTCCACTCACATCCTCTTCACAACCACAGCTGCTGGTAGTAGAGGTGGCAGTGATGGAGTGCCCCGGGGGAGCCCCAGCCCGGCTAGTGTGTCCTCGGGGAGGAAGTCCCCACATTCCAAGTCCCCCTCAGAACAGCGAGAGAGGAAGTCCGTGGCTGATGACAAGAAGAAAGTGGTAAGCTCCAGGGGGAACCTGTGGGGGGCACCACAGGCTGAGCGATAAGGGATGTGGGCAGGCCCCTGAGATGCCGCCCATGTGGCCCACAGAAGAATCTGGGGTACCGGGACTCGGGCTATTACTGGGAGGTGCCACCCAGTGAGGTGCAGCTGCTGAAGAGGATCGGGACGGGCTCGTTTGGCACCGTGTTTCGCGGGCGGTGGCATGGCGATGTGGCTGTGAAGGTGCTCAAGGTGGCCCAACCCACAGCTGAGCAGGCCCAGGCCTTCAAGAACGAGATGCAGGTGCTCAGGTGAGATTGCACGTGTGTGTGGAAGCGGGGAGAGGGCAGTGGGCATGGCCTTGGCACCTCCAGGGAAAGGCCATGCCCGGGCGCTTCTGCACATCACCTGTGTTTGTGTCGTTGCAACCATAAACATTAAGTTGTATCAAGAGTGTCCCTCTCCCCTCTGGGAAACAGGTATGTCTAGAGGACCTCTGATGATGTGATTGTTTGTGTTTGGGTTAATACTGACATTAATTAACAGCTCTGGCTCTAAAACGTGGGTCTTGTTTGCCTGCTGTGAAATGGGCAGGGGTGGGGAACCTTTTTTCTGCCAAGGGCCATTTGGATATTGATAACATCATTTGAAAACCATACAAAATTATCAACTTGAAAATTAGCCTGCTGTATTTGGTCAGACATATCATTAACTCACCCCTAATGCCTTGGTAGGGCCAGACCAAATGATTTCTCGGGCCATATATGGCCCAAGGGCCTGGCATTCCCAATCCCTGCCATAGGACATTAACACCATTGAGTGCATCATTAACACCATTGAGTGCGCTTACATGAATAGCATAATGCTAGTTAACTGCATTGCCAGGAAGGCTTGCATCCTTTCTCCTCTGCTTGTTCTGTGTCATTAGTATTATGCTTATTGTGTTGCATTCTTGTCATTAATTTATTATGATAATGCCATTATTTAAACAACAGTATTACAGTTGACCCTTGAACAACACGGGTCCACTTATTCGTGGGCCTTTTTTCAACCATACTGTAAATGTGTTTTCTCTTCCTCATATTTTCTTACCAGTTTCTTTCCTCTAGCTCATTTTATTGTAAGAATATAGTATATATACTATATAACACACAAAATATTTGTCAATCAATTATGTTATCAGTAAGACTTCTGGTCAACAGTAGGCTATTAGTAGTTAAGTTTTAGGGAGTTGAAAATTATATGTGGAATTTTAACTGCATGGGGGATCAGTGCTCCTAACCCATGTGTTGCTCAAGGGTCAACAGTATTAACTATAATCATAACCATAATTAATTATTGTTTAATTAATGATTGTAGTTGCTCTACTTAACATGTCATTAATACTATATTAGCTCATTTGTGCTGAGTGTTCCCTTTTTGCCGCTCTAGTTACTCCCACTGCAAGGCTTGCTGGCATGGGCTTTCCTCTCTGACAGATGAGCACAGTTGTGTTAGAGTTGATGTTCTAACCCCTTGTGCTGTTTTAATATTTATCCTCATAATGGATGCCATAGTAAGAAAACTTTTTTCCTTTGTGAAATAGCAATGATTTGAGCATGCTGTTAATTTGCATTACATTAATGTTTTAACTGCCATGAAGAATGCTTATGTGCTGTTATCGGCTCTGACATGGCAAAATCGCAGAGCATCACTGACGTTACAGTTGACCCTTGAACAATGTGGGGGTAAGGGGTGCCGACCTCTCTGCACAGTCAAAAATTTGTGTAAAACTTTAGGTTCTAGGACCCCCCAACAGATACAAAAATCTTCAGATGTTCAAATTCCTTATATAAAATGGTGTAGATCAGTGCATACAGTCAGATTTCGGAATCCATGGACTCCCAACCTCAGATCGAAAACTGTACAGGTAATTTATGGAAAATATCCATGTATAAGTGGATCTGTGCAGTTCAAGCCTATGCTGTTCAAGGGTCAACTGTATTTACACTTGTGCTACCATAACTGCAGTTAATCCTTCTATAAGGAATGAAGGTTTTCTTCTAAATTAGGGTTGATCTATTCATATGTGACAGAGTTCCCGTGAGGTAGAGCCAGGTACCTAGGAGCAATGACAAGGACAGTGACCTTTACAGAGGGCTTACTTGTGTTCGGTGCTGTTGTATGTGCCTTACAGATTATTTACTCACTCCTCCCAACATCTGCATAAGATAGCTAATATAATTATCACATTTGAGGAAAATAAGACACAGATTACTAGTAAGTGTCCTCCTGAGGTTGCACAGTGAGTACCTGGGGAAGCCTGGATTGGAACATAGGATCTCACTTGAGTCCAAAGCCCAACTTCCTTACTGCTAAGTCTCTTGTGGTGATCAATCAGATATAATCACATCACTGATATTTTTACCTGGCATTTATCAATATTACACGGCTATAGCATAATATTGATAAGTTGGCATTCCACTTTCTTGTTTGTAGAATGGTCACAGGCCCAGATACAAAAAGGGTCAGGGTCAGAGGTATGGCAGGTGTTGGTGATTAAGACCCTACTGGGTGGCAGAGGGTTGGGGGTAGTCATCCATCCCTCCTGCTTTTGTTGGGAGACTTGGATGAAGAAGCTCAGAACGTAAGCCCCAGCTCCGAATCAGCCCAGCAAAGATATCTCACATAGCCATTGAATCTGACTAGGTCTGGCCCTGAGCTTCCTAAACGGCAGGGTGGAAATGATGACAGAAGAGGGCAGTGAACAGCATATTCCTAATGCTCAGAAAGTGAATGACAGTTCCTCTTTTCCCTCCCTGCCTGCAGGAAGACACGTCATGTCAACATCTTGCTGTTCATGGGCTTCATGACCCGGCCGGGGTTCGCCATCATCACACAGTGGTGCGAGGGCTCCAGCCTCTACCACCACCTGCATGTGGCTGACACACGCTTCGACATGGTCCAGCTCATTGATGTGGCCCGGCAGACTGCCCAGGGCATGGAGTGAGCCTCCTGGCCTAGGGACTAAGAGGGGGCTGGGGAACCTGGGGGAGGGAGATGAGGTAGCCCCCAGCCAATTTGCCACCCACTTCCACCCCCACAGCTACCTCCATGCCAAGAACATCATCCACCGGGATCTCAAGTCTAACAGTATCTATCTGTTCCTGTCTCAGAGCTGGGGTGGGGTGAGGACTTAGAGAGATGTGTCTTGTGCTGGGGGAGGGGGGTGGTTTCTGAGGATGAATAGGGAGGGGCATGTGTCACATGGCCCTTGCCAGGTGGCAGAGCTGTGGCTGGTGAGGAGCCTTTAGTAGGGTCTCCTGGTCAGGAGTCAGAGTTGTGGCTTGTTCAGGTGCTGTTCTTGGGACTCTGGTCAGAGTTTGTGTGGCAGTTGTGGAAGGCATTATAGAGAGTTCCTGATCAGGGTCACAGGTATGGTGGGTATGGGTGCCCTTAGAGGGGCTTCCTATTCAGAAGTCAAGGGGCCAAGTGTAGGGGGCACTAATTGGAGCTCCCACTCAAGTCAAGGTTGTGGTGGGTTTGCGTGACATTGTGGGACTTCTGGTCAGGGTTAGAGGCATGACTGGTTTGGAGGTGTTAATGAGAGCCTCCTAGTCAGGGTGAGAGGTGTGGCTATTGGGAGTCTTGTAGTGGCCCTTGACCACGGTGGACATCTTCCTACATGAGGGGCTCACAGTGAAGATCGGCGACTTCGGCCTGGCCACGGTGAAGACAAGATGGAGCGGGGCTCAGCCCTTGGAGCAGCCCTCAGGCTCTGTGCTGTGGATGGTGAGTTGGGCCAGGGGCATGTAAGGCCATGGGCTGCAGGGCTGGGCCATGGGGTGCCGAATGGGGATAGGGATGCCTGTTTGGACTGCTCACATTTCCCCTCATGTGGGTGGCTCTGAGTTGTACCCAGTGTGGCTACTGGGATCTGGGACTATGGGCCAGCCATTGGCTGACCTTCATGGTTCTCCTGCCTGGTCTGGCCTATCAAAGGCGGCTGAGGTGATTCGTATGCAGGACCCGAACCCCTACAGCTTCCAGTCGGATGTCTACGCCTATGGGGTTGTGCTCTACGAGCTCATGACCGGCTCCTTGCCTTATAGCCACATTGGCAGCCGTGACCAGGTGAGCCCCACGCCTTACCTGTAATTTCCCAGGCTAAGGGACCCCCTCAGCCCCTAAACCCCAGATTTTCTCCTTTGCACAGACCAAGAATGCCACATTTCCTCCAGAAACCCCAAATTTTCTGCGCTTAGAACTCCCACAATCCTCTGGATCTTCTGTACCCAGAATCCCCTTCCCCCACAGCCACAATCCTCTGGGTCCTCAAAGTTCAGAAACTCCTGAATCTCCTATGCTCAGAAACCCCTTCAGCCCCCCAACACCCAGAAGTCCTCTGGACCCCTCGACAACTACCAGTCCTTTGGCTCATAGTCCTTGTACTCAAAATCCTGCAAGTCCCCAAAGCCCAGAATCTCATTTCTCCCAGAAACAGAATTCCTCTGTGCTTCTGTAGTACAGAAACCCACAGTTATTCAGGCCTTGGGTATTTGGCAGGTTTTGGGGCCCGGCATCCACAATACTGTAGGCCCCAGACTTTCACAGTTGTCCAGATCCAAGGCAGGCCTTCAGAAACCAAGGATCCTCTAGACTCCAGATACCAATAGTCCTACAGGCCACATGGACCCATAGTCCTCAGGCCTCAGACCCCGACAGAAATACAAGCTCCTGAGGGCTAGAATACTTTAGCCCCCTCCAGACCCAGCAGTTCACATTTCTCCCAGACTCAATACTTTCCAGGTCCCTAGGCCCCCTAGAAACCTATGGACCCATAATCCTCTCGGCCCTAGACACCTGAAATCCTTGACTTTCCTCAAGCTTAAATCCCTGTGTTCTGCTAGCAGAGATTCCTTGCAAGGCCTCAGAGACCCAGAATCCGTGGATTCACAAGATACCGCAATCCTCAGAGCCCCAATACCCAGAATCCCCAGTTCCCCCAAAGGAGCCTTCTAAGTTTCTTGAAAACTGAAATTCTCCAAGCCTTCCAGCCCAGATCCCTAGATCAGCCATTTCTCTCCCCCTCCCCCCAGATTATCTTTATGGTGGGCCGTGGCTATCTGTCCCCGGACCTCAGCAAAATCTCCAGCAACTGCCCCAAGGCCATGCGGCGCCTGCTGTCTGATTGCCTCAAGTTTCAGCGAGAGGAGCGGCCCCTCTTCCCCCAGGTGGGCCGGGTAGGAGGGCTGGATACCCTGGGGAGGGGACTCTGAGAAGGAGGAATGAGATATGAATGTGAACCATGTGTGTTTAGTGCTCAGAGGAATACAATGTGTGTGCATATACTTCCCTGTAAGGTTGGGGTCTGGTGGTATTGGGGTGCCCGTGTGACTGGATTCCCCTCCTCATGCTACCCTGCCCCTAGATCCTGGCCACCATTGAGCTGCTGCAGCGGTCACTCCCCAAGATTGAGCGGAGTGCCTCCGAACCCTCCTTGCATCGCACCCAGGCTGATGAGTTGCCCGCCTGCCTACTCAGCGCAGCCCGCCTTGTGCCTTAGGCCCCGCCCCCAGCCACCAGGGAACCAATCTCAGCCTTCTACACCAAGGAGCCTTGCTCACCAACCAATCAATGTTCCAGCTTTGCCCTGATACTGCCTCAGGATTCCCCATTTCTGCCCTGGGAGATGAGGGGGGTCCCCATGTGTTTTCCAATTTCTCTGGAACTGGGGCGACCCCAAAAGATTGAGACCACAGCCTCATCCATAGTTCAGTTTTCTCTTGACTTTGGGGATACTTCTAAATTTGGGAGCTCTTCCATCTACAATGGCTGGGATTTGTAGCAGGGATTCCACACAGAAACCTCTCTGGAATTTGTGCCCGATGTGCCTTCCACTGGATTTTGGGGTCTCCAGCACCCCATGTGGATTTGGGGGGTCCCTTCTGTGTCTCCCATGTCATTCAAGGACTTCCCCCTTTCTTCATCAAGAAGCACAGAATTCTGCTGGGCCTTTGCTTGTTTATTTTGCTTCCCGACTCTTCTCGTGGGGTTCAGAGCCGCTGAGGGGTGGGAGTGAGTCCAGGCAAGGAGTGGAGGTTGGGGGAAGGTGCAGACCACACAAACAGCGCCACTGCACGCATCACCACAGGCGGCACGATGAACGAGGACCACATATGCCAAGCACGCCACGAGAGGAGGCCACGTCAGTCACAGACACAGACATCACAGCAAAAGTGGGGAAGTGGGGGACCACTGGCCTTTCATGTGCAAAGGATTCTGGGAGGATGGGTGGAGTTTGCATATTTAAAGAGAGCTGTCAGAGGCAGGAAAGTGGGGCAGGGGTCCCTGGGGAACTGAGGGGTCCTACCAGTGGGAGGAGCTCCCAATGTATTGAATAGATTTGGGAGAGGAGGTGAAGGGAAATCCTTATGGGATTGGGTGGTGGCATTGGAAGAGGTGGGTCTCCAGAAATGGGAGATCCATGAAAGAGAGCTCAAAGGTAGGGGTTTCTTAAGGATTTGGGAAATTTTGGTGGGGAACTAAGTGTGCTTGAGCGATCTCAGACCATGAGTATGGTTTTCAAGGAATTTCAGGACCCCAGGAGGGGACTCTGTGGTGTAGGGCCAGAATAGGTTGCCTGGTGTTCGGGAACTTCTGGAAAGGAAACCATACTTTGGGAGTGGAGGTCCTCAGGAATTTGGAGGTGACCAGGAGTGGGCTTCCCAAGAATTTGGGAATTCTAAACATGAGAAATAGGTTTAGGACCAGAAGTGAGGTTTCCTTAGGGACATGGGCATTCTGAGGAGTGAGAAGAAGGATCTTGGTGAACCAGGAGAGGGCTTCTCAAGGGAGTTGGAGATTCCAAAAGTGAGAAGTGGATTCAGGGCCCAGAGAGGGGTTACCCAGGGATATTGGGGGTTTTCAGGGTGGGGTGTCAGTCGGAGAAGAGGCTGGCGAAAGACTTCCTCAGGCTGCGGATGGTCTCAGCTTTCACCTCGTCCTGGCTAAGGCTGGGCCTGGGCGGGGCTGGCTCTGGAAGGTTGAAGGCATTGGTCAGAGACTGGGATTTGCTAGAGAGAGACAAGGTGGAGGAGGTGTGGGAGGAAGGGGAGAAGAGGAAGGGAGGAGGGGGAGAGAAACACAATGTTACCCCAGGCCCAGCCCCAGCCCCAGCCCTGTCCCTCTGGTCCTGGGGCGGTGCCTGTGACCCTCCCCCCCATCAGCATGGTCCTGGTCCCTTATGGGTTATCAGGTGGGAGTCGGGGAGCCCTGGCCCAGGCCAGGAGCACTGGGATCTAAGGTAAAGAAGTCTGGCATTAATGGGAAGAGTCTTGGACTGAATCTTCTCTTCAAATCTGGGATAGACTGGGAGGAATTTGATAGAAAGATGAAGATGGACAGGGAGGTATTCAGTCCAAGGGTAAGGAGTCCAGGAGGGAGGGGGCATATACCAAGGACAGGCTGGGAGGAACAAATCTAAGGGGGAGCAGTTGGGTAGGGCAGTGAGGACTTTTGAGCTAAGGTGGGAGCAGGTCTGGAACGGACAAGAAGAGGCAGAGAATGGTGTGATGACTTCGGAGGAGACTGAGATGGACCAGGAGGATTTGGGGATAGACCAGAAAGGAGCCTGACCAACGATTTTCAACTGGTGTGCTACAAGAATTTTAAAATATGCAATAAGTGACTATGTAGTTAGGGGACCAACCTCTTTTCCCTTAGATTGTCAATTTTTTTTTTAAATGACAGCAGAGGCAACACAATAGCTGTCCGGTGTGAATGAAAGTTATACCTATTTTTTTTTTTTTGGTCACATTGGCAAAAATATTTTTTGGTGTGCCGCAGAATTTTAGTGATTAGTTTATGCCATGAAAAAGTGTGT
>NW_006296623.1:182280-183052 GCF_000327345.1 Myotis davidii | reverse complement strand
AGAGTGTGATGTGACATAGGAGGACTGAGCTGGGTGGTAGGGTGGGTGGGGGCGTTGGCTAGGAGGAGTCAGGTTGGGCTTGGAGGAGTCAAGGAGGATTAGTTGGGCCAGGAAGGCTCTGAGATGGGAGGAGGATTTGGGAGGAGGACTTGGTGGGCAGGGAGATACTGAAGGAGGCTCAGCTAGGTGCCTGGGCTGGAGGAGGGGACTGGGAAGACTCTGAACTGAAAGTGGGGTTTCTCTGGGATTCTGGCACCAAATCTCTCGGATGGAGGGAAAAGAACCTGGGATGGAAGGCAAGAGCCTCTCTGGACTGAAAGCGGTGGTAATTTGGGGGAGGGGTCTGGCACAGCCTGGAGAGAGAGCTCTCAGGACCCCTGGATGGGATCTGGGTCTGAGGAGCTGGGGAGCTGGGGCTGCTCTGCTGGTGCAGGGGCAGGTTTTGTGAGCAGCAAGGCAAGGGCTCGGATGGAGGGAAAAGAACCTGGGATGGAAGGCAAGAGCCTCTCTGGACTGAAAGCGGTGGTAATTTGGGGGAGGGGTCTGGCACAGCCTGGAGAGAGAGCTCTCAGGACCCCTGGATGGGATCTGGGTCTGAGGAGCTGGGGAGCTGGGGCTGCTCTGCTGGTGCAGGGGCAGGTTTTGTGAGCAGCAAGGCAAGGGCGGCTGAGGGGTCCCCTTACTTGAGCTGGGGGTGCGGGGGTCCCCCGGCAGCAGCCGTGGCAGGTGGCGGCACATCCTGGCTAGGTTTCTGGGCCAGCTGTGGCTTGGT
>NW_006296623.1:172449-182169 GCF_000327345.1 Myotis davidii | reverse complement strand
CCCTGGCGCTGCTGCTGACCACCCGGTGGAGCCCCTGAGGGCTTTGGTGGAGCCTGACCAGAGACGGATGTCTGACGGGTAGCCTGTGGGGGGCCTGCCTGGCGCTGGGGAGATGGGGAGGCAGGTGGGCGGGCTACTGGAGGGGCCCCAGGTCCTCCTGCCACTGGCCGGGATTGGCGGCCTTGACCCTGGGTCAGTGGTGGAGCTTGGGACATAGGCTGCTGCGACGCTGATGTGGGACTTGGTAGGCGTTGGGGCAGGGGGCTGCCAGCTGGGGGTCCAAGGCCTGAAAGGTGCTGCTGGCCCTGTGGGGGCGGGCGCTGCTGCAACGGAGGTCCCTGGCGTTGGGGGCCTGGGCCCGGCTGTGGAGGGCCACCTGAGCGACAGAGAAAAAGAGTTCACATGTGAGAGCCAGCAAGTGAGAGGTAGGGGGCTGCTGGAGGGTAGGCACCGGGAAGTCGCCCCTCACTTACCCTGTGGCGGGGGTCGTTGCTGAGCCGGGGGACCCGAGGGCTGCTGGGGTTCAGGGGACTCTTCCTTTAACCTGTGCCTGAGTGTTTCTTTCTCATCCCTGTCTTTCTCTTTATTTCCCCCAAGCACTCAGGGCAGACAGGTTAGCAGCTATTTGCCCATTTTGAACACAACTGGTCATTGTGATCACATGCGTCATGGTGATGCCCTTAGCCTGCTGCTGTTTAGCACTGGGACACAGCAGGAGCAAGGGCTGGCCTGCCCACCAGTAGCTGACCTGGCTGTGGGAACCCCTGCCAGGGGAGACATCCCGCTGCCGGGGCAGGGCCTGGGCCATCTTATTGACCACGAGCTCTACGATGAGCTGCTTGTCTTCATCCTGGTGGTCACCAATGAGCGGCATGGAGGAGCCCACCACCTGGGAGAGAAAACACGCAGTGAGGAAAGAGGAGGAAGTGCATGTGAGGGTTACAGTGACTAAGTGCTTTAAGTTGGCAGAGGGCACAGTGGCTGCCAAGGAAACGAGCTTCAGTCTGAGAGACGCCGATTAAGAGTGTGAGGAAGGCTTGTCTCCTACTAGGGAGGTACTGACAGCTGATGAGGTGCTGTCCTAGCAAATTAGGGCCTCCAGGCCGCACCTAGTTTTTGTATGGGCCCTGAACTAAGGATGGGTTTTACATTTTGTAATGGTTGAAAAAAAAGCAAAAGAAGATTTCATGTTGTGAAAATTATGCCAAAAAAAGTTTTAGTGGAACACAGCCACAGATTTTTTAAAAAAATCATCACCCAAGCATATTTCTTCCATTGATTTAGAGAGAGTGGAAGAGAGAGGAAAAGACAGAGAGAGATATCAATGTGAGAGCAACCACATCAATTGGTTGCCTCCTGCCTGGGCTGGGGAGGAGCCTGCAACTGAGGTACGTGCCCTTGAGAATTGAACCTGGGACCCTTGGGTCTGTAAGCTGACACTCTATCCACTGAGCCAAACTGACTAGGGCCACACATTAAAAAAAAAAGAATGTTCTCTAGCCATGACCAGTTTTGCTCAGTGGATAGAGCGTCAGCTTGAGGACTGAAGGGTCCCAGGTTCGATTCTGGTCAAGGGCATATACCTGGGTTGTGGGCACATCCCCAGTGGGGGTGTGTGTGTGTGCAGGAGGCAGCTGATAGATGTTTCTCTCTCATCGATGTTTCTGGCTCTCTGTCCCTCTCCCTTCCTCTGTAAAAAACCATTTTAAAAAAGTGAAAAAAAAATACGTTGTCTATGGCTGCTTTTGCAGTTGAGTAGCTTCAACCTACTGAACTGTAACTCATAGTTACTATATGGCCCACAAAGCCTGACATGTGCACCGCCTGGCCCTTTCCAGAAAACACTTGCCCATCCCTGCTTTATAGAGTGCTAGGTACTCTGTCCTTTACAAGGAACTTTGTGGTTTACAAAGCTCCTTGCCCTTGACACATAGGGAGATATGATGTGTTTAGAGTTCAGGAAGTGCTTTGCAAATGGCACCAATGTTTACAAACTGCATTGTCATGCATGAAGTGCTGCTGTTTACCAAGCACTTCAACTCTTCAAGGCATTTTATAGTTTACAAATTGCTTCACTGTTTACCAGGGGTACCACTGTTTACAAAGAACTTTAGAATTTTGAGAGTCCTTTGTTTCAATAATGAGAACTTCCCAGTTTACAGAGCTCCTTTTTAATAGTTTTATAAAGCACTTTGCTGTTCACCAAGCATGTCCTCATTTATAAGGTACTTGACTGACAGTTTACAGAATGATTTTGTATCAACCAGTACTCTTTGCAAAGTTCCTTTCAGTTTACAATAGCGCTTTGCCGTTTGCCAAGGACCTGTCAGTTCACAGAACACGTTAAAGATCATTAAGTGCTTTGCCATTCACCAACGGGGCTCAATTCACAGAGCAGTTTATAGTTTAACAAGTGTTTTGCTATTCACTAAGGATGTCCAGGTTTACAAAGCAGTTGACAATTCACTATGTATTTTGCCATTTGCCAGGGTATCCCAGTTCAAAAGGCACTTTACAGTTTACTAAACATTTTGCCATTCACTGAGGACTTTCTGGGCCATGGAGTGCTTCACAGTTTATGGACTGGTGCTTCCCTGCGCCTGCGCCTCCCTCTGTGCCCCCACCAATCCCTGGGTTCTCCCACCTCAATGATGTGATCCCTTCCGTCCTTGCCATGCAGCGCTTCCACTGCGCAGATGTCCAGTCCCCCAAAAATCTCTGAGCATGTATCCACCCACAGCTTGTACCTGGCAACACGTGGGGTGAGAGAGCCTGTCAGTGCCTTGATGGAGCAGCCACAGTCCCACCCTCACTCCCCTTCCCCGAGGAGTTCAGGCCACCCACCTGTCAGACATGGCGATCTGCTCGAGCATGGCAGAGCCAGTGTTGGTCTTCCAGTTTCCTGACACTGAGGTCCTCCTGGGAGACAGGAGAGAGGAGAGAGACTCAGGGGGACTGTGAACTGCACAGGGCAGAGCAGGGGACCTAGGCCTCGATTTCTCCACTCACATGTAGGCCTTGTAGTTCTGCCCAATCTTCTGGACGCGCACATCATATTTGGCGTCAATGAAGGGCTCAGCAGTGGCGTACGTCTTGGTCAGGGCCACGACGCTTGCGATGTCCTGGAAGTCGTGCTGGTTTTCCACCTTGACCTGTGGGTGGGCTGGGGATCAGGGCCTTGGCAGGATGGGGCGGCAGTGGGGGTGCCTCAGGGTGGGTGTGTGCACACAAGTGACATAGGTGAGCTGAGTACACAAAAATTCAGTGGACATAGCGAGGCACTGATGCATGCATAATTCTGGGCCTCCTGGCTTTTACATGTATGCACCGACAGGAAGTTGGGTGTATATCACTCTCTAAATATACTGAAAATGATTGAATTGTCCACCTTATATGGGTACGTTGTATGGTATGTGAATTCTATCTCATTCAAGCTGTAGCAAAACTGTGTATATATACAGATATCTATACAGACACAAAATCAGTGGTACATACAATAAATGAACAGAAGCAAGGACACACTCCAACATAAAAATTACAAGTCTGCTTTCTACATACACAGAGACAAAATCAGGGGAACAGAGAGATGGAAAGCATACAGGACCCCAAGACCCTTGAACATAAAAGATTACATAGTGTGTGTTCCACATAGAGGCATGCATATACACAAAAGAACAGGCACACAAACTGGCTGAGTGCGTGATGGAAAACTGGGCCAACAAATGTGAGGGGAAAGATACAAATAGATAAACACCCCAGGGCACACAATTATACAAAATTAGCGGTGTGCACTGAATACATAATATACATCTACATACATTTATGAACACACAAGGACACGCCCAACTCGGGGACTCACCTTGCCCATCCCGGAGTGTGCATGCCCCATCTTCACAACCACAGGGTATGTTGTGCTGCTGAGCTGGTAGGGTGGAAAGGCAGAGCATGGTCAGGGCAGGAGGGCTGATTGCCAGGGGTGGGGGTGGTGTTGAGGGGAGCCCATCCGGCAGGAGCCACATGTTAGGAGCCATTTCCCAGAAGAGGCAGGTCAGAGATAAGCAGACAGCAGCTGGGGATCACACAGCACCTCTGAGCTCAGAATCAAACCCGGAGCCCTTTCTGCCTGTCCCTCCCTCCACCCACCCAGACTTCCCGCCTCTGCTTTCCCAGGCAGACGCATGGGAAAAGGGGGGGGGGCGCTTTTCCGGAAAAGGGAAAGTTTATTTATACAGTAACTGGATGATAGAGAAGTGAGTGTGTGCGTGGGGGTGTGGTGGTGAGCATGTAGCAACTGGACCCCTCAGCCAGGCCTTGTATGTAAGCCTTGTCCACACACATACACAACCTAGAGACACACACCAGCCCTCCAAGCTCTGATCTACACAACCAAACCCAGAGATACCCATGCACATTAGACCCACAACATGGAGAGACCTGCAACCAACACAAGCTCTGGAGCACCTCGCCCTCCAACTGCGTAGATGCCCACAGTCATTCAGCCAGCCTCGTGCTCACGTGTGGGGCAGGGGCCAGAGCTTCTGTCAGCCTTCTGGCCTGGCAGCACCAACACTTTCAGGCTCAGGCACACACACAGCCCCCTCCCATCACCCAAATCCACACAATATAGAGGGACACACACATCGGGAAAGATTACCCATGTAATACAAAGACAACCCTCAGGGCACAACCATAGCACCCAGAGGCATTCACAGCTCTGAGAGGTACACACAACAGAACTGGGCATGTAGTCAACACTCACAGACACACATACAACACTCCAGGGCATACTCCCAACAAACAGAAGGACCCACACCACATACAAAGAAAGGTATCCAGACAGGTATTCACAGAACCACTGAAACCCACGCCACACTCCTGGGCACACAAAAAGTATATGTAGGGACACAACATACCTTGTCATATGTAAAAACAGAGAGGCATACACGCAACCAGAGACACCACAAACCTCCTAAGCATACAGACCACACTTCTGGGCATGTACACGCACACACACTCTCACATGCTCACACATTCAGGTGCCGGCATACATCAAATCTCCCAGATCCTGGGCAGGATCCAGGGGACCAGGTTGGACGACCCCAGCCCCATCATAGCAGGATGCACGCAGCACCACGCCCTCCATCTGCCATGCAGACAGCTGCCCCACGGGGTAGAGAGATGGCATTCCGGGAGGGGTGGCTGGGGCGGCAGTGGTTCCCAGTTCCCGACAGGCACAGGAAGCCCGCAAGCTCTGGGTGACCGATTGACCTTCAGGCGTGCCCGCCCCCCCCCCTGCACTCCCACCTTCCTCATTTCCCAAATGCTTGGCGTCATTATGGGGCGCGGAGAAGCACTGTGTTGGGATGGGCTTGCGGGATCCTCTAGGTAGTGTTGCAGGGAAACACTGCAGAGGCGGTTGGTGACATAACAACACGCACACTCACAGCTCACAGAGGGGAGGAGAGACGTTCACAATTACATGTGCAACCCAGACCCGCTTTACAGAGGCAGACACACAACTCCCAGAAGCAACACAAAACACACAGGGCAACACAAAACCCTCAGGTCCATACATACACCACATACATGCCATCTAAAGGCTCACGGGCAACTCTCCTGGGCAGAGACACAGTAGAGAGCTGTGCACAAGCGTGCGCGCACACACACACACCCCAGATTTTCTAGGCTCCTCTTTTTATAAACCCTCCTATTTCCTCTGGGCCTGGGCCTGAACACAACACTGTGGACACGTGTGTGCCCACGAGAGGAGTGCTGCACTCTGGGGTCCTCTGGAGAGACATAGCTTTGAATCTTAGCGTTTTCTCTTCTTTTTTAAAAAAATATATTTTTATTGATTTCAGAGAGGAAGGAAGAGGAAGAGAAAGATAGAAACATCAACGATGAGAGAGAATCATTGATTGGCCACCTCCTGCACGCCCCACACTGGGGATCAAGCCCACAACCCAGGCATGTGCCCTTGACTGGAATCGAACCTGTGACCCTGTAGTCCGCAGATCCACACTCTATCCACTGAGCCAAACCAGCTAAGGCACATTTCCTCTTCCTAAAACCATGTGGGACCCTTGGCAGGTCACTTAACTCTCTTTGGGCCTCAGTTTCTTGATCTGTAAAAAGGGCACAGTCAGGCCCAAGCACTTGGTATGCTTGGAGATTGCCAGGTGTCCGTTCTGCACCCCCAGTTGGGCGCCACAGCCCCCACCCCCCACCCAGCCCCTCAGATGGTCACACACCCGGACACCCCTTCATGAAACCCTACCAGTTTCAAAACCTGCACAATAACCTGGTTCTACACGACCCCTCACATGTAGATAGTCGACACAACTCTGTGCTGACGCAGTTTTCGGAGTCACAGAGCTGGCGTCAGAGCCAGATTCAGCAAGGGGCTGCAGCAACACTTCCCCTGCCCTCACTTCTCCTTTTGGCTCCACCGCTGGCTTACTCAGTTCCCTGTCTCATTCACTCTCACTCCCCTACTTTCACAATCAGCTTCTCCAAATTCCTGGTTTACGTCCTTCCCTCCCTCTTTCTTGTTATCCCAACAGTCATTTCTTCACTCTCATTCCTGGGCAGCTCACTCAATCCTTTGTGTGTCTCAGTTTCCGAATCTGCATAATGAGAATATGAACAGTCTCTAACTCACCAGGATATTGTGTTATGTTGGGAAAAATGCTTAGCACAATATCTGGCACACAGGAAGTCTGCATCCTCCAAAAGTGTTGGGTACTATTATTATTATTGGCTTATCGTCTTTCGTTAGCCAACATTAACAAGGAGGCAATCTGGATTGACTGAGAGATAAAGTATTTACACAAAGATTTTAGAACAGTGCTTGCTACCCATTAAGCACTCCGTAAGTGTTGGTGGTAGCTTTTGTTGTTCTGATGGTGTTGCTGTTGATTGGGTTAATCTCCCTAAATTAATCCAGCTTCATTAGCAAGAGGGTAATGGAGACTGAATAAAAGAATTTCCGCAAAGACTCTGGGGCACGGTATACAGTAAATGCTCAATAAGTGACTGCTATCATGACTACCATCATTATTACTGGTCCGTCCTTCCTGAACAACAGCGGCTGTTAATCAGCCCGGAAGCCCTTTCCCAGGACCCTAGGAAGATTGAGATAACATCTGGAATCTGGCAGGCAGGGGTTGTCTCACCCCACCCCCTACCAGAGGCATGGTCAGGGAGGGGATGATGGGGAAGGGGCAGGGCAGGATGGAAGAGTATCAGTTTTCTCCTGACTCACTCACTGGTCTCTTTCACCACCATTCAACTCCCCCCACGCCAGGGCTCATTCGTTAACCATCACCTTCCCGCTTGCTAAACCTGGATTGAGATCCTGGGGTCAGTTGTCCTAAATCCAATCCCAGCCATACCCCGTGATCCGTGAAAGTTCTTCAGTTCCTCTATTCCTCAGTTTTCCTCATCTGTAAAATGGGAATAATACTGGTACCCATCTCAGAGGCTTATTATGAGCTTTTAAAAGTTGAATTATAGTTGACATACAATATTATATTAGTTTTAGAGGTACACTATGTTGGCTTGAAAATTTTATACATTATGGAATAATCACCATGATAATTCTAGTTAGCATCTGTCACCATACAAAGTTATTACAATACTGTTGAGTATATTCCCCTGTGCTGTACATTGCATTCCCATGACTTACTTATTTTATAATTGGAAGTCTGTACTTCTTAATCCTCTTCATCTATTTCACCCACCCCATGCCCCCTCTGGCAACCACCAGATTATTCTCTGTATCTATGAGTTATTTCTATTTTATTTTGTGGGGGGTTTTTTTGGTTGGTGTTTTAGATTCCACATATAAATGAAATCATAAGGTATTTCTCTTTCTCAGGCTTATTTCACTTAGTATCATATCCTCTAGGTCCACCCATGCTATGGCAAAAATTGTGAGCTTTAAGTGAGATAAATTATGCTGAGTGCCTGGTACACAGTTGGTGCTATATAAATGCTATTTGCCTGTGTTTTTTTGAGCAGGGTTGAGATCCAGGCTCTGGCTCCAGGCCACCTGAGTTCAAATGCCAGTTCTGCCACTTATTAATTGTGATCTTGAATAAGTCACTTAATCTCTCTGTGCCTCAGTTACTCCACACTGTATTCCTCCTCCACTCACCTGCCTCATCTCCTTCCACTGCTTCTACCTGTCTCCTCTCTGCCTCCCTGACTCCTCACCAGTTTGTGGGATCTACCAGAGACGAATTTTTGTGTGTGCTTGGTATGCAGTATCTGCACAAGACATGTTTGTTGACGAAAATGAACTACTTCGGGCTTCAGCCATGGGGAGTTTGCGACCCGTGGGTGACTGGGTAGACTGTGGAGAGTTTGGAGTCTACAGGAAATTGCCTTGGGGGAATCCTGACTCTAAGCACTCCGTAGAGGCCTCGGGTTAGGACTGGAACGGGTTCTGGCTCTATGCTTTATTTATCCGCTGCTCAGGCCCTGCCGCCATCGCCGCAGACCCAGCGTCTAGAGAAGCTCCATCAGAGGTAGGTAGGGGGGTTGGGCGGCCGCAAGGCCTGGGCCTGGGCAGAGCTTTCCTGCCGCTGCACACCTCGCTGCTCAGCCCCAGCGGCAGGCAGAAAGGCAGGCACCGGGACCCTGGACTGGTCAAGGGGGAGAGGGCGGGTGTGGGGGGCTGGAACTGCTCGAAACTCCCGATACCCATCCTAAATCTGCCAAGCTCATGAGCCCCTTAGATGACAGCAAGCGGCCATTTCCCCTAAATTCCCTCATTGTCCCCCAAGTCTCCCACCCCCAAACTTCTGAACCTCCCCAAACTCCCCCAATACCCCAGACTCCTAAATCCTCAACTCCCTAAACCTCAAAACTTCCTCTGCTCCCAAATCCCTTGGCGCTTCCATCCTCTTAAGGCCCCCAGAACTGCCCCAAATCCTTAAACCCCCAACCTCCTCCAAATTCCTCAGCTTCCCTCAACTCCCAGGCCTCCTGGGCCTCCTCTATCTCCCAATATGCACACCCCCAAACTCCCAAATTCCTATAGTTCCCCAAACTGCAAATTCCTTCCCCCCAACTCCTCCACTTTCCGACTTCCCTAACCCCCCAGGTCTTCAAACTCCACCACCACAACCCCATAATCTCTGCCACTTATACTGTCCCCTAAATCGCTCAAACTCCTCAACTCTGAAACTCTCCCAATTCCCCTAAAATCCTCTGGGCTCTCAAATACCCATCCCCTTAAAATGCCCAAACTCCCAACCCGTCTAGCCCAAGTGTGGCAGACTAAGGCCCGTCCATGCTGCTGGGGGGAGGGTAGAATGGGGTGAGAGGCCTGCCCAGGTCCCCGGATTGGCTGGGCTGGAGGCCCCCTGACCCCTCCTCTCCACCCTTCCAGAACCCATCATGGCCACCTTCGAATCCCTGGCCTCCGGCATTCTGTTGTTGCTGTGTCTGACAGCCCCTAGCAGGGGCTGTACCTGTGTCCCATCCCACCCACAGATGGCCTTCTGCAACTCTGACCTCGGTGAGTATACCCTACTCTGCTCACATACTGTGTTTTGGTTTCCCTCTCAGTCTAGTGGGGTTCAGAATGATGCTCACCTCTAGAACAATTCCACTCAGCCCTGCCCTGACTCTCCTTTTGACACATGGCATCCTCACGCAATTCCTTGATTACTCCAGGCCTAGTTCCCTCCTCAGGGCCTTTGTACTGGCTGT
>NW_006296623.1:164877-172430 GCF_000327345.1 Myotis davidii | reverse complement strand
TGGGTGGACTGCCTCAAATGTTACTTTCCCAAAATTTTAACCCCTCTTCTCTAGTACTCCTGATTCCCCTTACCCAGTTCTGAAGTTCCCCATCATACATAATACCTCTAACACTCCACAAACCTATCTATTTTGCTTGTGTTTAGTCTGTCTTTTCCTGGCTAGCATGTGAGCTCCACAAGGGGAGGGATTTCTATGTTTTGTTCACTCTTGTGTCCCTAACACCCAGAACAGTGCCTGGCACACAGCAGGTGCTCCAAAATATTCATTGAGTGAATGAGCACATGGTGAATATATGAAAAAGGCTTAAAGCAGAGCCTTGCAAAAAGTAGGCATTCACTATATGGGCAAATCTGTTAACAAATGTGTACATTTCTTAGTGGGTTGTCTGGCATCCAGCAACCCCTATTTATGTATGTGCTTTGCTAGTATGACTATTGTAATTGTTTTATTTTTATTAGCTCACGCAGTCCATTTGACTTGTTTTCCCCCCTCCTCTCCCTGCAGTCATCAAGGCCAAGTTCATAGGGACAGCAGAAGTCAACCAGACAACCTTATACCAGCGTTATGAGATTAAGATGACCAAGGTATTCCTCCTGCCCCTTCCTCAGGAGTTCCTAACATTTTCCTCCCTGTAAAGATAAAAAGGCCTCTGGCCATGGTTGGCGAGGAAGTTAGCTGTGATCTCGGGATGCTATGTGAAGAATGTGGAGTGGGAGGATCATGTCAGTAAAAAAGAGTCTTCTCATCCATCCACAGATGTTGAAAGGGTTCAACGCCTTGGGGGATGTTCCTGACATCCAGTTCGTCCACACCCCTGCCATGGAGAGCGTCTGCGGATACTTCCACCAATCTCAGAACCGCAGCCAGGAGTTTCTCATCGCTGGTGAGGCTCTGTCCCCTCGTCGTGGGCCAGGACACCCTGAAGGGGTGGGGCTCTGAAGGAAGGGTCCCAGTTGAAATAAGGACCGCCCCAATTTTGGCCTATCAGAAGGCCCCCAGCCGGGTCTGTGCTCCAGGGACGCCAATTAGGCATCACCTGCCCCAGCCCAGCCAATCAGAAGCTGCCTGTTGTTCACCCCTCCCCCAGGACAACTGAGGAACGGGCAACTGCACATCACCACCTGCAGTTTCGTGGTCCCCTGGAACAGTCTGAGCTCCACTCAGCGACGGGGCTTCACCAAGCTTTACAGTGCTGGTTGTGAGGAATGCACAGTAAGTGTTTGGGCCCTGCCTGCCACCTGGAGAGGTCTTCTTGAGCTCTTTCCTAAACTCATGGCTTGTTTCTTTCTCCGTCAGGCTATTACTTTTCCCTATGGCTGCTCCCCAAACCCCCTTCTGCTGTCTCTGATCTTTCCTGCTCTTCCCCCAAACCTGAGACTGTCCTTCTGGACATTCTGGTGATTCCTTTGCCCCGTGTGCCTCATACCTGGGGGTTCACTGTTGTGGCTGCTTCCTGTTCCTCCAATGTTCCCTTGTGACTATTATGTAGTCCTGATTTTTGTTCCTGACCTCTCCCCACCCCAGGGATTGTTTCTTGGTTTCCTAGAATGTTCTCCAAGAACCCAAAGTGCTGTTCCCCAACCCACTGACTCTTCCCCAGCACATATGATTGTTGCTTTCCAGCTGTGACAGTTACACACACGAGGGCAAGTTACATTGCCCACTTGACTATTCCAGGGCTGTTCCCTGATGTCTTTGAATGTCCTCTGATTCAGGGACTGTATCTGAGAGTCCCACAGCTCCTTCCTGTGCTTAAGTTCTCCACTTGCCAGCTGTTCCCTAGCCTATGGAACAGTTCTCAGGAGACCCATCTGACTGATCCCTGCAACTGTCCCCAGCCACCAAGAAACTGATCCTTTCTCAGGATTACTGTCACCTCTACGAGTCCAATGACTGTTCCCCCAATGGGAGGAACTGTTCTTGAGTCTGTATCCAGGTGGAGTGACATGACATCTCTCAGCAGCTCAATGTTGAATGCTGAGGAGAAGAAAGTTCTGCTCTGTAGGGGAGGAGAAGTCCTCAGAGATGTGCCTCCCTCCCCCTCTTCCAGGTGTTTCCCTGCTCATCCATTCCCTGCAAACTGCAGAGTAATAATCAGTGTTTGTGGACGGACCAGCTGCTTACAGGCTCTGACAAGGGCTTCCAGAGCCGTCACCTTGCCTGCCTGCCACAGAAGTCAGGGATGTGCAACTGGCAGTCCCTGCGGCCCCGGATCGCCTGAATCCTGCCCCCAGAAGAAGCTGAAACCTGCACAGTATTCACCCCCTTTCCCACTTCTGTCTTTCTCTCTTCAAGACAATGAAATAAAATCCTACCACTCAGCAGGCAGTGTCTCTGTGTAGTGTCTGGGAACAAACCCATGTCACTGATGACCTGGTGGGAGCACCCTGGGACCAATGCTGAGGGGATGAGGGCTGCAAAATGTTGGCTTTTCAAATTTTACATAAAATTTGAGGTATTGGTAATAATTCTCTACATTGGCATTAGCATTGGTGATCTGCAATGTCAGTAATTTAAGCTGCATCATCAACCACAGCTTACTGGATAATCTCTTTAGTCAATACTTTAGAGCATTTTACAAGACCAATTTATAAATCCTATTTGCATAGGGCTCTCTAGTTCATAAATTACCCACTGCTGACAAATCACTACCTCACTGGCAAATTTCCCTATTCACAAATCCCTCCAGTCAACAACCTAATTGACAAATGCTCTCCTCCTCACCTCAGGCATTGTCCTGATGTCACCCAGTGAGTCCTGCCCCATACAAACCTGTGGATGTTACTGTCCTGACCATTAGGTTTTGTACTGTGAGTCTGGCTGAAGCAAAAGGGGAAAGCCCCAGGGGCCCTAGACTCCTACCCCCCACATAACCCAGCCAGGGTCTCTGGAAGAAGGGGTAGCCTTCCTCCCCTGCCCCTCATGGCCCATGGGAGATTCCTTGGAAAGTGGTTGTTTGGGGAATAGGAAAGATGGACAGAATGTATGATCTGGAAATCCCCTTCTTCCCCTTCTCCTACCTCTCCTCCCCTCACTTCTCTGACCAACTTTGACAAGAGTGAAGTACAGATAAGGGTTCAAAATCAGAACCAACCAAGTACTTCAGCCCACACCTTCTTCACGAACTGCTCCTGCCAATAAGAACCCAGGTCTCCTCCAGGTTATTCTGGATCTCCAAGCATGGCCCTTGCATCCTCTGTGGCCCTGTCCTTTTGCATTCCTGGAGGTTCCCCCAGGGCCCAAGGTATGTCCCAGATCGGGATTGGTAAATTTGGAGAACCCAGTGGTTATCTCCTTGCACAGGGGACACCCTTGCAGTAACAATTTCTGTGTCAACGTGTAGACTTTGGTTATGCCCTGGGGGGGATCTGAACCCTGGCTACCAAAAGGGGTGAATGGCAGCCTTCACTGATGAGTACAACTGCAAGGGAAGAGCCTAGGCCCTGGTTTGGACTTGTGGCTGTGACACTATTGTCTCAGCTGCCTGCAAGAGTTTGGCAGCTCCCGCTCTGGCCGGTGTGGCTCAGTTGGTGGGGCACTGTCCATGCACTAAAGGGTTGCCAGTTCAATTCCTGATTCTTGTTTGATTCCATTCATAAAGCCCACCCATCCATACAGCCCCTATTGATTGACACATTCTTGCTGGAACAGCTCCCAATATATTCCCCCTTATGTTGAAACCTCTCCTCCACCCCAAGTTTCTATAAGAACAGCCCTTTTCTTTCATTTTATGAATAATGACTGACACCTGCGTCTCACTAACCGGACCTGGACTCCTCCTATGCCAGTATTGGTAAAATCTGAGAACCAAACCCAATTACACTGTAGAGCCCCCCACTAAATCTCCATATGCAAATGGATCTATATCTGGACTTCTAATTTTTCCTTCTTTAGTCTCTCATTCTGTCTAGTCATGTGTCCGCATTACACTGTTTAAATTAGAAAAACTTCATACAGTACATATTTTCTGGCAGAAGCATTCGACTTTTTGTAGGCTGGTACAACTAATCCCCTGCCCCTAGCTTCAGGGTTTTCCTGACTTTTATTGTATGTTTGTATTTCCATCTGAACTTTACTATCAATTTCCTGGTTCTGTACAATGAGGGAACCCAGGTGCAAGGACATCCAGTAACAATGAGTACATCTAGCTGCCATATCTTGGCTTTGAAATACTGTTATCCTAGGGCTAAGTCTGGGAAAGACCAAGATATGCCTGGAGGTGATGTCAGTGGAAAGGTGAGAGTAGGGGCCTATAAAAATCCTCTCCTCCACAAAGCAATGAGAATACTGGCAAAAATTATCAAAATTAAATTTTTCCAGGACTTTTAAAACTGCCCAAAGTGTATAACAATTAAAAGAATGTCTGAATCTCATTAAGAACAGTAAGTTTTGTCCATCTAAACTTTCCCTGTTCCCATCTCCCCACTTCCACAACAGCCTTGAAAAGCAAGAGCCTTGCAATCCTGGTGTAAACCAGCAGTCTAGAAACCACAGCAGGAGGCAGAACAGGGTTGGGGTCCCTTCAAAGTTCCATTCTCAGACAACTATATTTGAACTTTCACTTTCCTAGAAAACTCCACTCACAGGACTTGTCTATCTGATCTGACTCAGAGTTTACCTGGTGTGAACAGCTTTGCCTGAGGCTGCTTTTTAGAAACAATCAGCAGCAACTGTTTAATATAGCAGGTGCTTGAAGCAGTGATTACAGTTATAACAAACAACAAGTTGACCAAAATACCCAACAGAAAAGATGGGTAATGAGAGCTCCATAGGAGGCTTTGAAAAGCTCTGACATGTTCCTGGAAACCTAGAAAGGCACAAATATGCATGCCCGGGATCTCTGGCTGACCTCAAGGCTCTGCACAAGTAGTATGTAAACTTGGGGTGGGGAACCTTTTGTCCTGCCAGGAGCCATTTGGATACTTATAACACCATTAGCAGGCCATGCAAAATTATCAACTTAAAAATTAGCTTGCAATATTTGGCCAAACATTTAACTAACTCACCCATGATGCTTTGGCAGGGCCAGACCAAATGATTTCACGGCCCGTGGGCCAGACATTCCCCACTCCTGATGTAAAGGCTAAGGCAAGGTTGTAAATAGCCTGCCTGAACACTGAAGGAATGCACCAACATGCACACAGAGCCTATTAGCAAAAGCTTGCAGACTTACTGGTTCTAGGTTTTTAAAGAAATACCTGTCCAATCATTAGCTGGCTACTACATTAATGAAGCAGATACTTCAGTGGCTGTACATGGCAAAGAATACACAATTTGCAGACTTAGTTCAGAAACATCACTAAAAAAACAAAGAACAACAAAAACAAACCCTGGGGATGGAGAAGAACCTGATTTCCAGAGTTGTCACATTATGTTATTTCAAATGTTACGTTTTTAACAAAAATTTATGAGACATGCAAAGAAGCAATAACATATGCCCCAAATACAGAAAAGTAAAGAAGTCAGTAGACAATGTCCCTGAGGAAGCCCAGATGTTGGAATTCATTCACAGACTATAAATCAGCTATGTAGAATATTTTTAAAGAGCTAAAGAAAACCATGTCTAAAGAACTAAACAAAATTATAAGAATGGTGTTTTAATAAATAGAGACTATCAATAAAGAGATAGAAATGATAAATAATAGAATTCTGGAATTGAAAAATATAATGTAAATGAAAATAAGGAGCTCAACAAGAGATTTGAGCTGGCAGAGGAAAGAATTAGTGAATTTAAAATAGGGCAACTGAGCCCTAGCCAGTTTGGCTCAGTGGATAGAGCGTTGGCCTGCGGACTGAAGGTCCCAGGTTCCATTCTGGTCAAGGGCACATGCCCAGGTTATAGGCTCGATCCCCAGTGTAGGGCATGCAGGAGACAGCCAGCCAATGATTTTCTCTCATCATTGATGTTTCTCTCCTTCTCCCTTCCTCTCTGAAATCAATAAAAATATTTTAAAAATTTAACAAAATGAACAGGGCCTCAGAGGCCTGTGGAACACCATAAAACAAATCAATACACACATAATGAGAGGAGAGAGAAAGGCGTAATAAAGAATCTTGGAAGGAATAATGGCTGAAAACCTCCCAAATTTTATAAAAAAAATAATCTATAAATTCAAGAAATGCACTAAACTTCAAGTAGGATAAACTCATAGAGATCTACCTCTAAATGCATGATAAACAAACTTATGATTATTGATACCATAATTCTCAACAAAATGCTAACAAACTGAATCCTACAACATGTAAAAAGATTGTATATCAGATCAGGTGGGATTTGGCCCAGGAATGCAAGTGTGGCTCAACTTATATGAAAATCAATTAGTGCAAACATCATAGTCATAGAATAAAGGCTAGAATCTACATGATCATATCAATAAACACAGAAAAAGCATTTAACAAAGTCCAACATATTTTCATGATTAAAAAACACTCAGCAAACTAGGAATAAAAGGGAACTTTGTCAACACTTGGGTAGCAGTTAATATATGACACATTCACTGTTTAATTGTTTTCACTCATTGAATAATTAATTATCATACTAACTATTATTCATAAACTATTATTACCCACATTTTGCAGATGGGTAAACTGAGGCACAAAGCATTTAAATGATGTTTCCTATGTTAGGAAGCTAATTAGTTGTGTAGCTAGGTTTCCAATACAGAAATTCTGGCTACAGAGTCCACACTCTTAGTCACAGTCAGCCATACTATCTCTCAAAGAATGTGGAATTATCATAATGATAAATTGGGTTTGCTTAGAACTAATGAGTTGATCTTCATCTGTAAGTAAATTTAATGTACAACACTGTGAATTTATATCAGTGATCATAATTTGTAATACTGGTAAGAATGTTTAATAGTACCTTGGGATTGCACTGTCAAATAAATAAAATTAGCTTCTATCCCAAAAAAATGTCTAATAGTAGTACCAATGTTATTTAACCAAGTTGGCAATGTTGGGTCAATATTGATATTTAATTGTAATTTAATTCAGAAAACTAGTAATGATTATTTACATAAGTAAAAATAATTTGTAACATTTTTAAGTTTTTAAAAATATATTTTTATTAATTTCAGAGAGGAAGGGAGAGGGAGAGAGAGATATAAACATCAATGATGAGAATCATTGATTGGCTGCCTCCTGCACACCCCCTACTGGGGATTGGGCCTGCAGCTCAGGCATATGCCCTGACTGGGAATCGAACTGTGACCTCCTGGTTCATAGGTCGACATTCAATCATTGAGACACACCAGTCGGGCAACATTAAATTTTTAAAAATTAGTTTTAAAGTTTGACAGCATTCATAATGGTGATTCAATTTCTATTTGTAACTAAAATTTTATTCATAATTGTGGTACTCATAATTTATATTAGTAATCATAACTTTAATATTAGTAATTATTTATAATAACAGTTGGAATTTAACCATATTAATAATTATTTCTATTAGTAACTATACTATAATTCAAAACATATTAGTAATCTTAATTTGTAACATTGCCAATAATTTGTAATAATATTTTACAATGTTTTACTAATAGTTTAAT
>NW_006296623.1:155402-164834 GCF_000327345.1 Myotis davidii | reverse complement strand
TTTCACAGGTGTAAAATTTTTCTTTTATTTTGTTATAATTATTATTTGCCTTTCATATACAAATAAATTTTTTTTGTTTCATTTCATTATTTTTTTAATATTTTATTGATGTTTTACAGAGAGGAAAAGAGAGGGATAGAGAGTTAGAAACATTGATGAGAGAAAAACATCAATCAGCTACCTCCTGCACACCTCCTACTGGGGATGTGCCCGTAACCAAGGTACATGCCCTTGACCGGAATTGAACCCGGGACCCTTCAGTCCACAGGCTGATGCTCTATCCACTGAGCCAAACCGGTTAGGGCAACTACTGATAATTTTTATTGCCAATCCTAATTTGAAATATTGGTAACATTTATATCAAGAGGAATATTTGATAATGTTAGAAACAATTACTTAATTTCTATATGTAATATAATCTGATTCATTATATTAGTTCTGTCAGTTTATATTAGAAATCTATTTTTTTTATATATTTTATTGTTTTTTTACAGAGAGGAAGGGAGAGGGATAGAGAATTAGAAACATCGATGAGAGAGAAAGATCCATCAGCTGCCTCCTGCACACCTCCTACTGGGAATGTGCCCACAACCAAGGTACATGCCCTTGACCAGAATCGAACCTGGGACCCTTCAGTCTGCAGGCCAATGCTCTATCTACTGAGCCAAACCGGTTTGGCTAGAAATCTATTTTTAGTACTGGTGAGAATAGATACTATAGTTACAGGATCAATGACACAAATCACACTTGTAACCACATAAGTAAATTCACTGTATTAATAAACCTTTCCCAAAGCAATTTCACTCTCCACAGCACATGCCACTCTCTGATAGTGTACCATTGGTACACACCCATTGGCAACTATTGTAGTACGCATGATGCTTTCCCCTCTTGCCCCCTCTACTTCCCCCAGACTCACCATCTCTTTGTGATTGGGGTAGAAGGTCTGATCGATTAGAGGGAATTCCTCTGTCCCCAGTTTCTTGTGCAGTCGAACCATCTGGGCAAACTATGAGAGTCAAGAAAGACAAGTCAAGCAAGTCTTTCGCCTGGAGGGAGTCTCCAAGCTGGAGGTTCCAAACTTCTAAACTCCCTCAGTTCCCCCCAAATCACAGTGATTTTGAGCTCCCGAATGCATTCATGAGATAGTCCCTCTGCCAATAACACCCTTCTTGTCACTTACCACCCAGGGCTTGTCACAGAAGTTGTAGACAGAATGCAAAGAGTTAACACTGGGGATTCCAGCATACTGCAGCCCAATGACCAAACTGCGGTGGTCTCCATTCCTTGCCATGCTGAAGGCATGCTGACGAATCAGCACAAAGTCCGGCTTCAGAGACCTGGGGTAGAGAGGTAGGAGTGTTGAGGATTCCCCCCCCCCCCAGAAGCTTCCCACCACCCTTACAACAAAGAGCAAGTTTCCATATGTCCACAGCTCCTAACAATTGTGAAGTGGCTTCTCACCTCAGCACACATGTGCAAGCTGTTCTTCCCCCACAAGCACCCTTTCCTCATCTGGTGACCCCTTGAAGCCTTTCCTACTGGCTCCTCTCCTCACCGGGTCAGCTTCCAGCTTACCTACTCAGCTCTGACAGCCCCCTGGGTCACAATGTCTCCGACTACTAGCTGTTCTCAAAGGATGCTGCCCAGAATAAAGTCCAGCCTTTACACAGGTGTTCACTCTGCCTGAAACATTTTCTCCCTAGATAAAGGGTGTCCCAAAATTCACGCAAGAAGTAATTTTGATAGAAAACACAGGTTTATGATTAAAAATTGTAAATCTTTTATTGATTCACAAAGTATACAGTATAGGGGTATGTATGGAATAGTGTATCGGGTAAATGACCTCCACAGCTTTGCTGGCACATACGCACGCTTTGTTGAAATTTTCCGTGACCGTTTTGCATAAATGTGGCTGAATTTCAATGAGGTTCATTTTCATCTTGATGGCTTGGTTAATTGACAAAATTGTCGCATTTGCGGTTCAGAAAATCCACGCGTGATTGTTGAGAAAAAAATGCATCCACAGCATGTCACTGTTTGGTGCAGATTTTGGGCTGGAGGCATCCTCGGACCATTCTTCTTCAAAAATGCAGCTGCTCAGGCAATAACAAAAGAGTGTGTACGTGCCAGCAAAGCTGTGGAGGCCATTTACCTGAAATGCTATTCCATACTTAACCCTATTCTGTATGTTTTATGAATCAATAAAAAATTTTCAATTTTTAATTATAAATCTGTGTTTTCTATCAAAATTACTTTTTGCGTGAATTTTGGGACACCCTTTACCTGCATGTAGCTCTCCTTCACCCCCTTTAGGTCTTCCTCAAATGTCTCTTAAACTAGTGGTCCACCTTATCCAAATTTCAGACTCCTCCACTGCTGGAAGCAAATTCTAGCAGGTTATAATTATGCAAGAAGTTCACCAGAAGGCTGATGGACACCTTCAGCAGGGCTGAAGATCTGCATGTTATTGCCTGCTGACAGACAGCTGAGGACAGTTCCCCAACCTGATAATACTTTATTGTTTACCAAATCTTACCTTTGATATGTGTATCTGCTTTGCTATAGGGCAAAATGTGAGAATAAAAAGCTCTGGGTCCGGAGATTCGGAGAGTTTAGTCACTAGAACTAAGTTTCTGTCTGGCACCCCGAAATGCCTTCCAAATTCATATTTCTTCTCTAGTCTTAATTTATGCACAGGCCTTCTCCAGATTCCTTGAACCCTTGCAGATGCGGAAAAGACCTCGTCACTCCACTAGCCAACAATCCCTTTGCTGCTATATATTTTCCTTAGCACTTTTACATTTTAAAAGTAATCTGTTTATTGTGTGTATCTCTCAGTAGAATGTAAGCTTCATGAGGGCAGAGAGGTTTTGTGGGGTTTTTGGTCTTTGGGGAGTCTGTTTTGTTCACTGCCAGGTGCTCAGCATGTAGAACAGTGCTTGGGCACAAAGGGTGCTCAATAAATGTCTGTTGAATGTAAAATGCTGAGAGCAGCACCTGGTATACAGTGGATACTCAAGAAATAATTTTTGAATCAATAATTGAAAAGTTGCTTTGTGGTCTGCTGGGATCCTTGACTCTTCTTCAGAAGAGAAGCTAGCTCCCACATTCTGTGCTTAAGTTTTTTTTAATGGAAATATATTTGGCAGATAGCATTGTGTAAATTTTTTTAAAAAATATATTTTATTGAGTTTTTACAGAGAGGAAGGGAGAGAGACAGAGAGTTAGAAACATTGATGAGAGAGAAACATCGATCAGCTGCCTCCTGCACATCTCCCACCGGGGATGTGCCCACAACCAAGGTACATGCCCTTGACCGGAATCGAACCTGGGACCTTTCAGTCCACAGGCCAACGCTCTATCCACTGAGCCAAACCGGTTTCGGCGCATTGTGTAAATTTAAGGTGTACAACTGATGTGTTAATTTGATACATTTATATATTGTAATGTGATTGTCATTGCAGTGATAGTTATCACATCTATTGTGTCACATAATTATCCTTTCATTTTTGTGGTGGAATAATTGAGATCTAGTTTCTTAGAATGTTTGATGATTATGATACAATATTGTTGCCTATAATCACTTTACTGTACATTAGATCTCCAGGACTTATCTACCAGTTGCAAGTTCGTACCATTAACCAACATCTCTCTTATGTCCCAGTCCCCAGCCACTAGTAATCATCATTTTACTCTCTATTTTTATGAGGTTGGCTCTTTTAGATTTCACATGTAAGTGATATAATATGGTACTTGCCTTTCTCTCTCTGATTTATTTCACTTAATATAATGTCCTCAAGGTCCATATACGTGGTCACAAATGGCAGGATTTTCTTCTCTCTCATGGCTGAATAATATTCCTGTGCATGTGTGGTGTGTGGTGTGGTGTGGTGTGTGTGTGTGTGTGTGTGTGTGTGTGTGTGTGTGTGTGTGTATCTCACATCTTCTTTATCCATTTGTCCATTGATGGACACTTAAGTTGTTTCCATAGCTTGTCTATTGTAATGTGCCTAAGTTCTTGCTCACAGAAGAATGGGTGCAGAGGTGAACATTCTTCCTCATATCTAAGGGAGTCCTTATACCTCTCCCATAACACCAAGGTACCCTTCTTGTACTCACCTCATAACCTTCACCCCATTCCGAAGAACTTCCATGTCCACAGAGAACCCACCATTGGCGTGAGCCACGAGATTGAGGTCAGAGAATTCAGCCTGGAAAGGGAAAAAAAATCAGTGATTCATTCACATCACACAAAAATGACCACTCAGTTTGCAATCCGTACAGTTGATCCCCAGGTCCACCTGTCGCAACTAACCTGTTCTACTTTAATGTCAATTTCTCCATGGAGCTTTTTCCCTTTGAAGTATTTCGCCCTGTAGAGGAAAAGCAGAACACATCCATCAATGCTCAAATCTCAGGAAGACAAAACCCAGGCCAGTCCTTTGACCCCTTTGCCCCTGCAGCGTCTCTAGAGAAACCATACAGTGATTGTTATGATGGTTGAAATACTTTGAAAACTCAAACAGTGCTTTGTGAACAATAAAGTATTCCTCATGGAGGTGTGTAAATGTCAAAGAACACTGCAATTTTTTTAAAAAGTCCTTAAACCCCAGAGAGCAGATATTTCTTCAAATATGGTCTGCTTGCAACACTGCTATCATAAATGTTTTTGGAAAGCTCCGAAAAATGAGGAGTGCTTTGTAAACTGTAACATACTTGGAAATTGCATAGAGTTTATAATGGCAGAGAACCTTAGAGAGTACACATCTATGAAGTGTGCCTGGGTATGGCTCAGTGTCTGTATCTGCTTGTACAGCCTGAAGCATCTCTCTGTTCTCTGGCCCTTTCCCAAGGAGGTTTGCATTCACCACGTGTGGCTGCGTGCCATGAAGGACAGAACAGCCATGGGTGGGGCACAGGTATCAGAAAAGGAGGATCAGATTGAGGGGTGCATGCTGGTGGTGGTTCCACAGAAGCTGGAGACTGCAACAGTGGGGGTGGGGGAGAATCAACTGAGGATGAGTGGAAACCATAGGAGGGAAGAGGGGTAGAGCAGCAGTAGGCACATCATGAACTGCTATGTCACTGTCCCTATGCCCATCCCCAGCAGGGCTAGGTTTCCAGTGGCCTCTTCCCCCAGGCCCAGGATTTCCTACCTGATAAGCTTCTCCACAGACAGAAGCTTATCCCCAATTTTTTACAGACATGAGACGAGGGGAAAAGTCACCCCTGGGGTCATCGACATGCACACAATCAGGGTCTCTGACACATACACACAATGCAACAGGCCCTTGTGCCTTGAATGACATGCCCAAAGATATTTCCTCTCTCTCCTCTCCTCTCCTCTCCTCTCCTCTCCTCTCCTTTCTCTCTCTCTCTCTCATCCTCCATTACTGACAATGACCCCTCACAAGTGCTGGAAGAGAATCTTCTTTTAGATATGTGCATTTTTAAAAATAAAATGATGACAAGTGCAAACTAGATCACTATTTTTAAACTTCCCCCCCCCCATAAGTATAGTGGGTACTCTGCTCAGATCTTCTCTTCAGGGCCAATGCCCCCTGAATATCAGTTGTGGACAGTTTATGGCTGTGTCCAACTGGGAACTGTCTTTGTTACAGGGAACTGCCTTAGCCAAGGTTATACCTACTTCGGGCAGCGGGTGGCTTATATTTGGTCTCAGTGAGGACAAAGGCCGCCTGTTTGCCTCAATATAGGCTGACTCTGAAGGACTATTCCCAGCCCGAGAGCTCCCCCTAGGACCAGCTTAGGCCTCTGATACAACCACATTGTGGACCAACTTCTCTGTCTGCCCAACCCTGTCCTCCTTACAGGTACGTGTTGATCCCAAAGGCACTCTGCAATGAGCTTCCCACATGCAAAATTCTGCTTCCAAACCGGTTTCCAGAGAACCCAACCTAAAACAGTGGGCCAGAGACGTCAAATGACAAAGACTCTAATGCTATTCTGGAGCTGAGTCACCCGGCAGCTAGCAGGCAATGTGAAACCATCATTTGTCAGGGGTGGAGGACAGATAGCCCCGACAGGCTGTGTTGACTCCAAGTGCTCGGCAGCAGCTCCGGGCTGTGATGCAAGCAGTCCTGCCACTCAGGCCATTCGATCCATCAGATCCTAATACACCGGAGGTGTCAACAGTGGAAAAAGATACAATGTGAAGCTTAAGAGAAGCTCGAGTGGGAGGCCCCTGGGGCTCTGGAGCAAGGCCATGCCATCTGCAGCATAGAATTACACTCCTCTTGAGAAACAAATCTTGGTGTAATATTGGGCCCCGATACACAGTTACTTGACCAGGGGGTACCAAGTAACTGTGTACCCAGAAGTGTCCATTATAAGCTAGATCTTGCCAGGCCTGCCAAGTAATACAGTCAGATGGGTCCAGCAGCCAGGATACCAGGCAAGCTGCCTGAGCAGGTAACCCAGATGCCCATGTCATCCACCTTATTGCTTCTGCCTCCCTCACCTCACTAAGGGGACTCCTTTATCCAACCAGTGGATAAAGGAAGAAAAAGCCTGAGCTTGCTTCACAAATAGATTGCCTTGGTATGTGGGTGGAAGACAAAAATGGACAGTGGCTGCACCATAGTCCCATTCAGAGCGGTCTTGAAAACAGTGACAGAGCTCCCAATGGGCAAAGCTGTGAGCTGTACCCTTGGCCATCTACTTTTTTGGGGGAAAGAAGTGGCCAAAGATTAGAATATATATTTATTCACTGGTGGTGAATGGCTTGGCTGATTTGTCAGAGGCTTTGAAAGAAATATATTGAAACATTAGAACAAGGAGGTCTGGGACACAAAAATGTGGGTGGACATATGGGAGTGGAGATGAAGTGGAAAGAGGAGAAAAGATCTCTGTATTGTATGTTCACACCCACCAGACAGCATCCGCCACAGAAGTGGCACTAAGCAATCAGGTAGACAGAATGAGTCAGCCAGATGATGTCAGCCAGCCTCTGAATCAGTCGCCCCAGTACTGAGCACATGTACGAAGTGGCAAGAAGAACAGAGATAGAAGCTATATGTGAGGGCCTACAGAATTAGTGCAGAATATTCAACCTGCCAGCAACAGAGACCAATATGGAATCCCTGACATGGCAGCATCACTCAAGAAGACCAACCAGCTACTTTGTGGTCTTCCACCCTGGAAAGAATAATGATTACTTTTAACTGGAATATTCTATGTATGGGTTTGCCTTTCCTGACTGAAGGACCTGAGATAGCATCACTGTTCAAGGGCTTACACAGTATGGGATCCCACAAAACATTACATCAATCATGAAAGGAGGTGCAAAAGTGGGCCCATGACCTTGGACTCAACAGATGACCTATATACCACAGTACCCAGAAGTTGCTGGCCTCATTGTTATGGAACAACTTCTTGCAGCCACAGCTAAGACCCCAGCTTGGAGGTGAAACTGTGCACGAATGGGGCACCATCCTTCAAAACCCAGTGTACACCCTAAATCAATGACCATTGTTTGTGCTGTGTTTCTAATAGGTAAAATACATGGGTCTGGGAACCCAGAGGTGAAAGTAGAGTGGCCCAGCTTACCATCAATCTCAGTGATCCACTTTTGGAATGTGTGTCTCCTGTTTCCTCAGAGCTCTGCAAGGTTAGAGGTCCTGGTTCTCCAGGGGGGACACTACTACCAGGAGACACAGCAAGAATCCCATTACATTCTAAGTTTTGAGTGTTACCTGGACACTTCAGGTTTTGCATGCCAATGGACATGAAGAGGAATCACTATCTGGGCAGGGGTACATGACCCTGATCATCAGAAGGGGCAGGGCTGGTGTTACAGTGGGGGCACGGGGGAACCTAGGTGATCTGCTTGGGTATCTGTTGGTATTCTTTGCTTAACTTTGATGATAAAGGGACAAAAATAGCAGCCACAGCCTGAAGAGAGCATGGGGACCAAGGGTTGAGAGATCTCTCAAGGATGAGGGAATGGATCATGCACCAGGTAAGCCACCAAGACCAAGAGAGGTTCCATCTGAGGGTGAGGGAAATTTAGAATGTATAGAAGAAGACAATGCATATCATTTATTTATGCTGCATTTATCAACTGTGGCAGTGGAGGCTGTATTTCATCCCACCAACCATGCTCTTTCAGGTTTCTCCCAGAAAACAAGGTCAATTACAATCCTGGAAATGCTGTTCTCAGATGGGGTGAACTTACTCTAAGAAGCAAGTGAATCTGAGTAGTACAAAGGGTAGACTGTGTGCTCCATCCAGATCCTCACCTCCCTCTCCTCAGGCCTTCCCATCTATCCCTCAGCTTCCTGGAACAGCTGTTGTTGAAGCCTCACAGTGCTGTCCCGTACTGGGAATTGCCCTCTGTAGCACGAATTTGCCTTCCCCAAGATTGTTCTTCCTCCCAGGGAACAGTCTGTGGTCAATGATGGACTGATGCAGGAATTCAGAAGCATGGCTACCTCAACTCCATTGGGGGTAACTCTAGAGTGTCCTCTCAGCTCCAGAGCTCCCCAGAGGATCGTCTGAGGCCTCTGTCATGACTGCATCACAGCTCAACCTTTCCCTCTGCCAACTCTTGCTTCCCTTACACCTCCCACACAACAGGTGTTGTTCCTCAGAGCTCTCCCCAAGAAATCTGCACGCAAATCTCAGCCTCAAGATCTACTTCTAGGGAAGTCACATAAAAGAAGCCATGATAATAAATATAGTTTATATAACCCATTATATAAATATTTACATAATAACCCACCCTATATATGTAATACATATTATATAAGACACATATAATATGTTATACAGCAAACATAAAATAGGATGTCTTATATAATATATAATACAATATATGGCATTTTACATATTATGTGTAGATGGATCCAGAATGTATAGTAGAATGTGTTTAAATATACATATACTAGAGGCCCAGTGCACGAAATTCATGCATGGGCAGGGTCCCTAGGCCTGGCTGGCAATCAGGGCTGATCTGTGGGGTGACCAGAGAAGCGATGGTGGGGGGACCATGGCACCCACCTTGGCTGGCCTGGGGCCTGCGGGCTGGAGGCAGCTCCTGCGTTGAGCGTCTGCCCCCTGGTGGTCAGTACACATCATAGCGACCAGTCATTCCAAAGTTCAGTCGATTTGCATATTAGACTTTTATTATATAGGGTAATTAGAATGAAAGTTTCAGTAAATAATTATCTTTACTATGTGCAATGGAGTCTGAAATTTCCTATTCTATTTTATTTCATTTCATGAAGAAAAGCACGCACATATATGCATTATCCTATCTAATAAAAGAGAAACATGGTAATTGGTGTACGACTGCTACCCTTCCCATTGGCTAATCAGGACGATATGCAAATTAACTGCCAGCCAAGATGGCGGCCGGCAGCAGGCAGCTTAAACTGAACATGTGGCTTGCTTGCTTCAGTGACGGAG
>NW_006296623.1:150787-154539 GCF_000327345.1 Myotis davidii | reverse complement strand
ATGAACTCCCCATCAGCCCTGCCCTTAGTGTGACAGGGGGCAGTGCCCCAACTTCCCTATCGACCCTACTCTATGAGTGACAGGGGGGAGCTCCTCAACCCCCTGATCAGCCCTGCTCTGTGTGTGACAGGGGGGAGCGCCCCAATCCCCTGATTGACCCTACTCTGTGAGTGATGGGGGGCAGCGTCCCGACCCCCTGATTGGCCCTGCTCTGTGCGTGACAGGCGGTGGCACTGCAACCTCCCAATCGGCCCTACTGTGAGTGTGACTGAGGGTGGCATCACAACCTCCCAATCCGCCCTGCTCTGTGCATGACAGGGGTGGCACCCCAACTCCCCAATCAGTCCTGCTCTGATCCTGAACAGGGGCTGCACCTAGGGATTGGGCCTGCCCTCCCACCCGGGAGGGGTCCCAGACTGCGAGAGGGCACAGGCCGGGCTGAGGGACCCCACCTACCCCCCCCACCCCCGAGTGCACAAATTTTTGTGCACCAGGCCTCTAGTATACTATAAACCCATCATGTAATGTATGTATTATATAGTATATGTCATATACAATATATGGCATATATTATTGATTATATTTCTTATTGGAGTAACAGTTTTACTAAATAATAGTGCAATATACTCTTTTATTTTCTATTTTTATTTTTCCTACTTCATGAAGCAAATGAAATGCTGGTCACAAGTCAATAAATAGGTGGCCTACAGTTTGGAAAACACTGGACTAAATTATCTCTAAAAAGGGTAGATGAGTCTCAACTTTAAATTATGGAGAACTCAAGACCCAGAAAGGAATGAGAGTGGTGAAGTTTGGCAGGAAAGGTGTCAGACTGTACTTAGGTGTATATCCCGTAGAGTTTGCACAATTCCTCTTTTATTCGAAGCTGAGATCCCTAAAACTTGCATGAATGTCTGCAAGTTGGCGATACAGAGGTATCTGTTCCTCACACTGAGCCTGGTCTACACAGGGTCTCTCTTTTTATTCATTCTGCTCCACCTATGGTAGATGCCAAATAAATATTTGCTAGATTGACTGGAAGAAAAGACTAGAGCAGCTGTTGGGATAAAGGGGAGGTGGTTCTGGGATGCAGAAGGGGAAGAAAAGAATATTTCACTGAATTCAGCAGGTTCTCAATAAATGTTTGCTGGACAAATTAGAAGAAAAAAAGAGAAACACTAGTGTTGTGATTATGGACAGGGGAAAGATCTTGTCAATATTCAATAGGTAATTAATAAATGCTTGCTGGAATGAAGAAAAAAGCAGCAAAGCACCGGCCTGGAGGGTCAGAGTGAAGAAGGGAAGTCTGAAGGAGGGTGGTTAGCAATATTCAGAAGGGGCCTCATGAAGGTTTGTTGACGTCAATGGAGCAAATTTAGCCAGAAAGATGGCATCTGTGTGAGTGGGTGCTGGTGAAGGAATTATACCATGTGTTCAACAAATGCTTTATGGTTTGTTGGAGAAAAGACTGGGAGGGCCTGCTGCAGGGATGGGAATGTGGCTGTTTGAACAGAATACAGTAAGAGATTAATAAATGACTTTTGAATTAATTGGAGAAAGGGGCAGTTGAGAAGATGGTTACTAAGTGGGGGAGGGGACCTGGCCAGAATATAATAGGTGCACATTAAGAGCTTTCAGGATTGGGTAGTGTGGAAGGCAGGGTGAAGATTATTGAAAGGGGAATTAGGGCTATAAGAGGGGTAGGAGAAGGGGCATTGAATAAGGGGTTCTTAGAAGTATACAATAAGTGCTTATTAAAGAACTGTGGCGTTAAATAGAGGAAAAGAGAGAATCCAGTTTATGTTTAGGATTAGAGGGAAGAAGTGAAGGAGGGGTTGTCCTAGTATATAGTAGTGCTTAATAAATGCCTCCCACACTCTGACACATGAAAAGTATGCATTTAAGATCTTTAGAATGAATACATGGCTCTAAATAGAAAGGCTTCTGGGTAATGGTTCCTGGGGGTGTGGTTATCTAACTAGTAAAGAACTGGTAATCAATATATTTAGACTGAAGTAGACCCTTTGTGGGGTGGGAGGGTAGCACTTGAGACAGGGGCAGAACTTCCAGATTTGGAATGACCTTTATATAGTAGGCTCTCAATAAACGTGTAGTGGCTTAAATAGAAAGAAGACCCTTTGGGGTATCGACTTAAGAGTGAGAGAGGGAATCCCAAGGACATTGAAGGGAGTGGAAAGGGGGTACCTCTTAAAAATTGGGCTCTAGACTTATCAAATGAAGGACCCTGGAGAGGGGCTTTATGATCAGTGCAGGTTCTCCTAAGAGTAATGAAGGGGAATGTACTCCCTACACACAACAGGCACATCCTCCCTACACACGTACATGCTCACTGGATCCACTGGAAGAAAAGGACTTTGGGGAGGAGGTGTGAACATAGAGTATACAGAAGTGACTCCATACATGCTCTCATTGGAGGAAAAGGCCTTTGGGGGAAGGTGATTAGAATTGAGCACCTGGCAGACAGGGAATAAATGCACACTGAATCCATTCAGGGAAAAGGTATTTGGGGAGGGAGGGCTACGGATGGGCATATAATCACTGGATCATTGGAGAAAAATCTTTTGGGGAAGGGGAGTGGGGATCCTCCATCCATGGGGAGGAAAGACTTTTGTGGAGAAGGCACAGAATCAGGTGCACAGCAGGTGCTCCACAAATGCTCCAAGGAGTGACTAAAAAGATAAGGGCTCTGGAAAGAGGGATTGAAATGGTGCACACAGTGCCAGATATCTGATTACTGTATTAATTGGAGGCAAAGGCCTTTAGGGAGAGGGTCTAAGTTTGGATCATGCAGAAGGTGCTGAATACATGCAGATTGAAGGCACTGGAAGAAAGGCATTGGGGAAAGGGTTTGGGGTAAACAGAAGGCACTCAATAAATGCTTGTTGAATACACTGGAAGAGTCTTTAGAGAAGGCCTACACAGTAGGCAGTTGATAAGTGCTAGATGGGTCTACGAAAGGAAAGGTCTTTGAAGGAGTAGCTGGAGGATGGGGGATAAAAGAGGCACTCAATAAATGCCTTCTAGATTCATTGTAGGAAAAGGATTTGGTGGAGAGTCTGAAGATATATCTCACTCAGAAGGCTCAAAAAATGGTCATGGAACTCATTTGAAGAAAATGATACGTTTGAGAAAGGGGCTTGGGGATGGGGCATACATCAAGCACTTAATTAATGGTTTCTATAGATTCTTTGGAGAAATAGGCCCTTGGAGAGGCGGCCTGAGGTTGGGGGCACACAGAGGGCATTCAATAAAGGCTTACAAGATCCATTAAAGGCAACACCTTTGGTGAGAAACTGGGGTGGGATACACAGCAGGCACTCAATCAATGTTCACAGTTTAGGTGGTCTTTGAGGAGAGGGCTGGGGTGGGCACATAACTCACTCTGGATATATATACTCACAAGATCTATTAGAGAAAAGGCCTAGGGCAAGGGTTGAGGGCACAAGATACATGTCAAGCTCTCAATGAATGTTCACAAAATTCATGGAAGCCAAAGGTCTTGGGGAAGGGCTCCCGTTGAGGTACACTGCAGGTACTTGATAAATGCTCAGAAGATTCCTTAGAGGACAAGGCCTTTGGCGAGAGGGTTGGGGGTGGGCAAAGGCACATTAGGTTCTCAAATGTTCACAGGATACATTGAAGCCAAGGCTTTTGGGAAGGAGGTACACAACAGGTGCCTGATAACTGCTCCCTGTATAGATCAAGGAGCCCTTGGTGGTAGTTGGGCGGGG
>NW_006296623.1:147834-150027 GCF_000327345.1 Myotis davidii | reverse complement strand
CTCGGTGCTGAAGGGGGCAGTGCGCACGCGCCACGCCGCATCCTGTTCCCTTCCCCCCGATTCGATTGGGGATGCGCAATTTGGGAAGTGGGGGTGGGGTGGGTGCTTGTCGGGAGGGTCGGAGTGGGTGGTGAGGCAAGCCCCCTACCCCACTTCATTCTGGTCTGCACACCCAGTCGCACGCACACGCAGGACCCTCTGCAGATACTCAGTTTCCAGTGTTGATATTCACCACAGAAGGCATGTGGGGGTGGCAATGGAGGCACACCCTGAGACACAAACGTAGAGAAATAACTAACTCCCTTAGGGCGAGGGGTGGGAGTAGCCCGCGGGGAGATCAGTTTGCCAGGTACACACAGGCTCAGCTAGGCAGAGAGGTGTGGGGGAGGCCTAGACACCATTAGGTGGAGGTGGACACTTGGGTGGGATACACACCTGAGGGGAGGCTGGAGGCACACAGGGAATGACACACATGTGGAAATACATGTAGACACACACAAAAGTAAGGAAACGCACAAAGGCATAGAGAGAACACACATCAATCTAGGTATTTACACACACACACACACACACAAGCCCAGGATAACACATATGGGCATACATGCACACGTATACACTTACACATGCACACAGGCACCCCACCAACACACAGAGGATAAGGGAAACTCACACAAGTATGTATACCCAGACAAAACACATACCCACAGACAATGATAGACAAACCTAGATCAGCCACACACACACATCTCCTGAACTCTAGTCCTGATATGTGTCCATCTATCCCCATCTACACACACACTGGGTCCATACACCCCTAATCATTTGCCATGGGCACAACCAAAACCCACAACACCCACCTGGCATAATTAGTGCCCTTTGCACCACAGAGGCAAACCCAAACTAGGGTAGGGACACAGTAGGTGCCAAATGTTTGCCACATGAGCAAATGACCTTTACTAGTATAGTCTGGACAGAGGTGGGTTGTGGAAGCCAGTCCGTCAGCTCCTATTAAGATCCTGATTACAATGAAAGTACAAATTCATTTTCAAAGAATAATTTGTTGATTGTACCCAATGCTTAACTGAGCTGTTTACATGTAGTCTTATCCAACCCTCACAACAATCCTATGGGGTGGTTATTATTTCCATTTTACACATGAAGGGAGTCAATAATTCCAATTCATTCCTTAAGGGCCATGTGATCCATACATTTTTCTTTTTTTTAAGAATGTGCCAGAAAGAGGTCCCAGTGTGGCTGCAACAAATTGATCAAGGGGGATTGTGGCAGAAAATGGGGTTGGAGAGGTTAGCAGGGACTGGATGAGCCATAGTGAGTGATGATGGTGGACCAAGTGAGGTAGGTAGAAGATATGGCAAGAAACAGGCAGATGTGGAGTCTCCTCTGCCTGCAGGATTTTCAGGTGAATCATCTACTTATCCATGTGCCCGTTTTTCATTTATTAATTCATTGGTTCGTTTAAACAACGTAGTAATGGTGTGGGGTCTGGAATCAGGGTGCCTGCCTTCAAACTAAAAATGATCTTGACTCACCTCTAAGGGTAGGGTGGGGAAGAGACAACCTCCACTTTTGCATGTGCTATGACTTCTGCCAGGAATGTCCCCTGCCCCTTCAAAGATCATCTTTGATCAAGGTCTTCAGGAAGTCCCCTCCCCCACGACTAAGATTCCATCTCCTCTTCCAATAGGCTCCCATAGTCGTAAAGGCAAATATTTCCAAACCATCCTCTACTTCCTCCTCCATTCCAGCAGCTTTGCTCTCACCTCCAGGCGTCTGCTTTGGCCATTCCTTGCCCCTCTCCCCTGGATGCCTTCTCTGACATTTCAGATCCATTTTCTCCACTTTGGGGAGCTACCCAAGAATCAGGTACTTCCCAATATTTCGAAGTATGTGGTCCCGTTTTTTGCTCAATAACTGGAGCAAACAAGTTGTGCTGGACATATGGTGCCCTCTCTGGGGAAAAGGAGCAGCTGCAGGTCTAGACCTTTCTGGCTCCTTGGGAATCTGCCACCAGATTGCCTCTTCCCAGGGGCCCCATTTCTAGGTTCCTAGTACTTGTGGACCCCAGCATCATTCCCTTTCTCCAGGTGGCTCAATTTCCAGAAATTAATTTTTTTATAGATTTACAGAAGAATGAAGATTCCCCCAGGAGTACCTCAACTCCTTGAGACAGAG
>NW_006296623.1:139349-147803 GCF_000327345.1 Myotis davidii | reverse complement strand
GTGGCTCCAAGGATGCTTTTTTTGTTGTTGTGTGTACCCCTGTTTATAACTCACACACACATATCCATGTTGCCCTCATGTGCATGCGTGCACACACACACCTCTATAACTTACATTGTTATGGTGCGCACATGGCTGTAACTTCACATTCACTGCACATCCACTCAGCACATCCTTAATTTTTGCACAGATCCATAGGTCTGCATATCACACATACACAAAGATATGTGTCTCACACCACACACACACACACACACACACACAAACTTACACTTTCTTGCAAACACACACCTCTCTCACATGCTGTATTAGCAACCAGAACCCCTCATTTTGGCTTATTTCTCCCAAGATGATTATCAACTTTGTCTTCATCCCAACCCATCAACTGGTCCATTTTACACAAGAGGAAATCAAGCCAGAGAACTGAGTATCCTGACATACTCTGGGTGTCACAAATCTTCCATCTGAAAACTCCCTCACAGAGGTGCCCCTCCACTCACAGCACCGAGTTCTAAACCCTGCTCCTGACATGGTGCTTCAGAAATGTTCAGCCCACTACCTTTCGTGTCTCTTTCCTCCTTGGGAAATGGGGATAATAATACTGACACTCACAGTTTCATTGTAGATTAAGTGAACTCATGCTATGGAGGCTTAAAATACTACCAGGCATAGAGTAAGTGCTCTCTAAGTATTAGCTATTACCATAATTATGATGATTCTTATGCTTTGTCTTATTACAAGGGCCCCAGCATTCATAAGGTGTTAAGTCAATGAGCAAATGCTAAGGGTACTAATGTCTGGGTTTGTTCCCTTCACTGTGGAGACAGGTACCACTCCAACTCCCCTTCTTTCCTATACCCAACGGTATCCAGGACTATTGTTAGTATACAGTAGGTGTTAAGAAGTGTTGAATAAATGTTTAAAGGAAAGGGTCACTTACTCTGAGTCTGTTCCCTTGTTCAGATGTCCTCTCCTTCTACCAGCCCTCCTCCACCCCAGATGCCCAGACTTAATTCTAGTATACAGTAGACACTAATAAGTGTTGAAGGAATGAACAAATGCTAACAGGAATATGTGTCTGCGTTTGCGCTCCTCTTGGCAGATGCTGACTCTAGCTTCTCTTTGCCCCCGCTCCAGCTTAAAGCACCTCATAGGCACTTCCTCCACCCTCCTCCAGAGCTATTTGTTGCCGCTAATTGTAGCCTTGGAGCTGGGCTGTTGGGAGTGGGTGGGTGCAGGTGCTGGTGCAGCGGGGCGCCACCCCAGCCCTGCCTCTGCTGCCTGCTGCTGTTTACCCGGGATTGATGTGGAATTTGCCAGCCCAGAGGCTCTGGTGGGTGGGAACCTAGAGAGCTTTAGGAGGTGGGGAGATGGATAACAAGCACACCAGCCAATCAGAAAGTGCCTGGCAGGGCGAGCAGCCAAACAGGAAACCCATAACATGGAGCTCTGCAGAAGGACATGCTGGGTGACCCCAGGCACTGGGGGGCAGATACTGGGGCTTCAGCAGCGGTGAATGGATGGATACTTGCCTTCATTCCTGCCAAACTGGCCACAGTGGAAAATACAGTTTTCCACAACAAGTCACTGTGACATGCTGTGCCCTAGAAGATGCTATTGCCCCATTCTTGAGGAAGAGGCTGGTTTATTGAGGTCTGGGAAGCCAGAGGGTCAGAATGGAAGAGAGGTGTTAGAGCTCCTCATCCTCAGGGTCTTCGCAGGCAGGCGCGTGTAGACATGGCCGCTTCTCCTCCACCACCAACCTCTGCCCCTGTAGCAACTCGCACTTTGCCAGTGGTGTCCCCCAGAAGGTCACATTCTTCTCACCTTGACCTTCCACGATGCTAATAGTGGGCCTGAAGCATTAGGGAGGGAATGGAGGGGAGAAGCTCAGGGAAGGCAAGAATGCATTCAACAAACTCTTATTGAGTGCATACTATGTGCCCAACACTATTTTTAACTGTGAGATATTGGGCAATTTCTTTACCTTCCCTGTGCACCACTTTCTCTCATCTGAACAATGGGAATAATGGAAAAAACAACAACAATAATAATAACACCCACTTCACTGAGTTGAGGATAAATAAGTTACAGAGTGGTGTCTGGTACCCAGTAAGTGCTTAATAAATGCCAATGATTGTTACTAGTTGACACTAGCTACCTTCTCTTACATCCAAAACCCTTTACATTTCTCTCCCCACTGCCCACTGGAAAAACAAAACAAATGCTTTGCCCTAGCATTCAGGGCCTTGTTGTTGTGCCCAAATCTCTGCCCCAAGGCAACGTCTGTCTCTCTTCCTCTTTATCCAGACTCAGTCTCGTGTCCAGAATGGTCTTTGCTTGGATTATTTCTCCCACTAGGCAAGCCCTCCATTCACTCACATCCTGATTTTCTCAATCACCCCTTTCTCCATTCATTCCCTCACTCTGTCAAGTCCTTCATGCCTCCACTTAACACCCCTAATGCATCTTTAGGACCTACTCTAAACCCCATAGCTAGAGACCACTTTCCAGATTGTAGGCCTTCCATGAGATGGGAACAAGCGACTTAATCTAGTAGTTTGATGCATGCTATCTTATATAATAAAAGGTTAATATGCAAATCGGCTGACCACCAGGGGGCAGATGCTCAACACAGGAGCTGCCCCCTGGTGGTCAGTGTGCTCCCATAGGGGGAGTGCTGCTCAGCCAGAACCCAGGCTGATGGCTGGCAAGCACAGCAGCAGTGGTGGGAGCCTCTCCCACCTCCGCGGCAGTCAGACACCCCCCACCTCCAGGGCTCCTGGACTGAGAAAAGGTGCATGCTGGGCTGAGGGACCCCTCCACCCCCCGCCCAGTGCACAAATGTTGTGTACCGGGCCTCTAGTGTGGAAATAAGAAGGGATGCATGGGTATTTTAACCCTCTCCCATACCTGGGCTACCCTGGCCACTGGGAAATACTTTGTGTGACTGATCACCTGTGTCCAGGACTCTGTGTACACAGTCTTGATCCCTTTATGTCAGGGAGGCCTGATCAGTTTCCTAGACCCAGGTTGAGGTGGCAGGCCCTTTCCCACATACCAAGCATTCCTCATATGCCTTCTATAGGGACCTGTCTACCTAAATCTCTTGGGAGATCCATGAGATCTGGGATGTGTGTGTTTGTCTGCAATTGTTGCCAAAAAGGCCTTAAAGTATCTGGGGGCAGTGAGACATTGAGTGAGACACTGAGCCACCCATGGAGGCATGGGTGACTGAAGGAGTAAGTGAATGGAGGCATGAGTGACTGAACAAGCCCATCAAAGCATGGGTAACAGAGAGCAGAGCAAATAGACACAGGGAAGACTAAGTGAATGGGGGAATGGCCGAGTGACTGAATGTGTCACTTACGGGCACAAAGGCTACTAACTCTCCCATCAATATCTTCTTTCTCAGCTTCTTCTTTAGTTTTCCCCACTTCCTGAAGCTGAGAAATGGCACTGGGCAAGGGAGGCACCTTAGGCCCAGTGGTAGAAGCCCTGGTTGGGGGTAGCTGACTCTCCTGCCCTGAACGCTGACATAGCGGTATCATTGCCCCTTCTTAGGCATACTCTGCCTCTTCACTCACGCGTAGTTGGGGAGATGGGCCTTGCAGAGGCGCTGGCGGGAGCGGGTAGGGCTGGGTCCACACGCGGGTGTGCACAACCCCCAGGTACTCCACTCTGTCCATGAGCCTTCCACTGCAATGAGAAGAAGGGGTCAGAATTAGTGGTTTCAAGGGGTTAGTGAGAGAGAGGCTGCAGGGACACGGGGTCCATGGCAGAGAGTCAGAAATCCCCATCGCTTCATGGGCTGCCCACCCTCACAGCACAGTCTGGGGAGCACTCACACAAGCAGCGATGGATGTTGTAGCAGTACCGGATATCCTGTTGATCCCCAGAACAGCGAAGTCCAGTTAACTTGCGGCCAATGCAGTCCCTTACGCGTGCCTGCTGGCCTTGGATCTCCTGGCATTTGATTTGTGACACCTTCGGGCGGGTGCATGTTTCCCATTCCTGCCACGGCCCCCACTCTCCATTCACTGCAGAGACAGGGGTAGCAGGGGCTCGCACCAAAGAAGGGAGCCAGCAAAGAAGTTGAAAGGAAGGGATGAGTGCTGGGGGGCAGAGTGGCGGTGATCAGTTGTGGGAATGGGTGATCGGAGGTGGAACTAAGGCATCAGGGCCAGGAGTGGAGGGATTTAAGGCAAGACCAAGGCATTAGCAGCAGGAACAGGGCAGCAGAGAAGGGTGGGGGGCTTAGGCATGGAAATGGTGCATCTTGAGGTGCTGACCAGGGCATTCCTTGGCTGTGTTGCAGATGTGGGTCCGCGTGGCATCACCAGCACAGAAGGGGCCCCCGTGCTTGGGCACAGGATTATTACATGTCCGTCGTTCCAAGGTCTGACCCAGGCCACAGGTCACCGGGCAGGGACTCACTGGGCCCCATGGCCCCCAGCCTCCAGCCACTGTGGGGGGGGGATAGGAGTGAGGAAAGGCCACTTCAGTCTCCCTGCTTCAGCTCTTAGACCCTTGAGGCAGACCGTCCCCAAACAAAGAGGTACATGGTCACACGGTCTCAGATTTAGCCCATGAAATGGCAGCGCATCTGTGTCCGAATCAAGAGCAGAGTGTCAGAGGCCTTATCCCTATGTACCTGGGCAGGGTGGCAGGCCGCTGCAGCCCTGCTGCTCATAGGCTAACCCTGAGCACGGCTTCCCAGGAGGCTTTGTGGAGGGCTCAGGCGCGGTACATGTGCGGCTCCGTCTTTCCATAGGTGCATTGGGGCCACCATGGCAGGTGCCTGAGCAGGGGCCCCAGGGGCCCCAAGTAGCCCAGGCTCCGTGTGCTGTGGGGAGGGGTAGAGAGAGACCAAGTGAGGTCATGCATGCTGAAGTCCTCCTACACTGGCAGCTCCCTCCATAACCCTCAGAGCCACCTGGGGTGTCTGCACCCGTGCCCTGTGGTTGCCTTCACTCACTGGGGCAGATCTGCTTTGTGTCACAGGCCTCTGACTCCTGTGCCGATCCTGGGCAGGAGCCCTCACACTTGGGGGTGGGCTCATCACATTTTCGATGACGGGTCCGGGTCCCTTTGGAGCAGGTGACAGAGCAAGGTGTCCAGGGCCCCCACTTGGACCAGCCGCCCATCTCTGTGGGAGAGAAGAAAGGGGCACAGGATGGAGGTGGGGGTGTCATTCAGGGGTGCTCGCTTCCTCTTGTAGCCCGCATCAGCTAATCCTGTCGCCACATTCTCTGTCACACTTGGTCCACCATCATTGCTCATCTGGACTCTTTCATTCACCTGCACATGGAACCCTCTGCTTCACCCCTCACCACAGTTTGTCTTCCTCCTGACAGCGAGGAGGTCACAACCCGAGTCAGATCACGTTTCTCCGCTGCCCATAACTCATATCAATCAAAATAAAAGCCAACATCCTCACCCTGGCCCACTAGGATCAGGCTCCCTCTGACCTCACCTCCTACCACGATCCTCCAGCCACACTCTGCCTCCTCCTTATAGCCTCACACACATCAGTCACGATCCCACCCTCAGGGCTCTGTCCCGACTGTTCCCAGGGCTGGGGAACGGGCAGTGCGTGGCCGCCTTACTGCTCCTCCTCACCAGGACAGCATTTCTGGTTCTCACAGGCCTGCAGCTGCCACTCCAGGGCCCCAGGCTGCTGCTTCTCTGGACACTGCCCATCCCAGCCTAAGCAGCGCCGGTGCCGTAGCTGGGAGCCCTCAGTGCAGGTCATTGAGCAGGGGGTCCAGCTGGACCACGGTGACCACTTTGGGGACCTGCAGAGAGAAGCACATATGCCCCATCCATGAGCTGGCAAGGATAGTGTACAGGACTGGTGAGTGTGGGCAGGCACCGGCAGGGGTGTGGGAGAAATATGTGTGAAACAATGAGAGTACCTACCTCTTAAGGATATTGGGGGACTAAATGGGAAGAGAAGAGCATACAGTAAGTATTTAATAAATATCATTTACCTTCACGACCAGAGACCTGGAGCTACCCTTGGAAGCCCCCCAAGGACAGTGCCAGGCATGCAGTAAGCAAATATAAAGACGAGGGGCCCAGAACTGCTGTCAGAAACCCACTGGGCAACCACTGTGCAAACAGGAAGTGCTCAATGAATGTGAAGTTGTCATCATAATTAGGGCCTGGAGCTGCCCTTAGAATTCTCCAAACTCTCTTGCCTCCATAACACATCTGTATACAGTAAGCACTCAATATAAGCTGTAGTCACAATTAGGGGACTTGAGCCACCTTCAGAAATACCTGGGCTGCACCCCACCCACCATGCTTCCAGTGTGCAGGAAATGCTCAATACACGCAAGCTGTAGGAGTGGTTCTCAACCAGGGGCGATTTTGCAGCCCAGGGGACATTCAGCAATGTCTGGAGACATTTTGGTTGTTGCAACTGCTGTGGGGAGTTGCTACTGGCACCTAATTAGAGGCCAGAGTTGCTACAAAACACCCTGCAATGCACAGGTCAGTCCTCCCCACCACCCCGCCCCAACCAATAATTTTCTGGCCTCGAAAGTCCATAGAACCGAGGCTGAGAAACCCAGAGCTATGGTCACGATCAGGGCCTCAGAAACACCTTTGGGAACCCCAGAGAAGGAAAGAGTCCAGTTCTGGGTCACCCTGCACAGTCCTTCCTGCTCCCCCCTCCCCCAAGCCCAGGGTCCCCCTCACCTGCATGGCTGACAGAGCTTGCTGCCAGGCTCCTGGAAGGCATAGGCAGCGTTGAGACAGCAGTCTTGCACACGGACACCTCCGCCCAGGAGGCCCTTGCACTTGCCTGAGGACTCCTCATACTGGGTGAAGCAGAGGACGGGCTCTGAGCCTGAACCAGGGTGGGGGGAGGAGGGATGGTCAGGGGTGTTACTGGTGGGCCCGGGCACCCTAGGCCAGCTAGGCTCACCCACTCACCTGTGGCAGGCAGGGTAAGAAGCAGCAGCAGTGGCGGCAGCAGCAGCCAGGAGGTCTGCGCTGGGGTGGGCATGGTGAGCACTGAGCTCCTGCAGCCCCGCCTGGCTTTATGTGCACTGGGAGTCAGTGGGAAAAGAGGAACCAGGGGCAGGGGAACTGGGAGGGCAAAGGGCAGCAGTGGGGGGGGGCAGGACTTTTCAGTTCCCACCTCTCCCTTGTCACCTCTGCCTACGAGCCACCTTCCTCCACTCACCTCTCCTTACTTCTGGACTCACTCTCAGTCCTCCTGTTTTGTTTGTCACTGTATTCCCACACCCCATGCCCCACCTAGCAACCCTTCAGCATTCAATCAATGCTCTTTGAACAAATTCTAGTGAAGGGTAATGGAGCATTGGACTTTGGAGCAAGACCAACTTCCTAGTTGTGTAACCTTGGGCAACATTGGAACCTCTCTGAGTCTGTTTCTTTCTTTTAAAAAAAATATTTTTATTGATTTCAAGAGAGGAAGGGAGAGGGAGAGAGAGAGAAACATCAATGATGAGAGAATCATTGATCAGCTGCCTCCTGCACACTCCCTACTAGGGATCGAGCCCGCAACCCGGGCATGTGCCCTTGACTGGAATCGAACTGTGACCTTCTGGTTCATAGGTCGATGCTCAACCACTGAGCCACTCCGGCCGGGCTGATCCCTGTAAAATGCATACTTTCTACCATGACAGGATCAATCTCATGGCACCGGTGACCAAGGATGAGGTGACTGCATGCTCAGGTTGTCCCTCCTCATAGGGTGGAGTGGGCATTGAGATCATTGCTTCATTCTGCATCCTGACTTAACCTACCCTCCTCTTTCCTGAAAGAGAGGTCCCCTGTGGTCAGCATGGGGAAGGGAGTTCAGCTTAAGGGAAGTGAGAAAGGGAAGTGACAAGAGTGTGGGGAGGATTCAGGAGTGAATTGGAGATACCCAGTCCCAGGGGTGCAGCTGGGGACACCTTCAGGGCCTGCGGGGGGTGGGGGGGATTGGGAGGGAACCAACTGGCTTGGTCATGTTCCAGCAGAGAAAGTTGGGTAGGTGACACCCCCCATCCCTGAGCCTACATCATAGGGTTTGTTGTGAAGATTGGGAGCTAAGGTTTTTTCAAGTCCTTAACACAGTGCCTGGCATATAGTAGATGATCTGTTTGTTAAATACATTTATCCAACATTTACTGTGCACCTATTGGGTATCAGATGCTGTTCTCGGCACTGGATGTAGCAAAGAATGACAGCCCCAAATCCTGGTCTTCAAGAGGATTACACTCCAAAAGAAGACACAGATAATAAACGTTGCCTCCCTCACAGAGGCCTTCCCCAGGTACCCTTTTTATATGGCACCCCAGTCACTCTCTAACCCAGTGGCGCTCAAACCTTAGTGTGCATCAGAATCATCCAGAAGGTTGATGAAATCATGGATGGCTAGGCTGCACCCATTTCTGGTGTTTTTTTTTTTGAATGTATTTTACTGATTTTTTTTTT
>NW_006296623.1:137130-139328 GCF_000327345.1 Myotis davidii | reverse complement strand
ACAGGAAGGGAGAGGGATAGAGAGTTAGAAACATCAATGAGAGAGAAACATCGATCAGCTGCCTCTTGCACACTCTCTACTGGGGATGTGCCCGCAACCAAGGTACATGTCCTTGACCGGAATCGAACCTTGGGACCCTTCAGTCCATAGGCAGACACTCTATCCACTGTAGGTCTGGAGTCAAGAATGTGCATTACAATTTTTTTTTAAATCCTCACCCAAGGCTATCTTTCCACTAATTTAGAGAGAAGGGTATTTTTCCATTGGTATTTAGAGAGAGGAAAAGACAGAGAAAAATGTTGATGTGAGAGAAACACATCGATTGGCTGCCTTCTGCACGTGCCTTGACCGGAATTGAACCCAGGACCCTTCAGTCCGCAGGCCGACATTCTATCCACTGAGCCAAACGAGTTAGGGTAAAACACAAGAAACTTTTAAAGTCACCATAAGGGGTCTAAGAAAGGTAGCAAGGCCATGTCCTCTGCATTCAGAGGGAGAAATGCTATCCCCCAACTTAAAACAAAGTAAAAGAAGTTGATTTGGTCAAGGTTAACATTAAAACAGAACTTTCTCAAGAATATTAATCTTGTTTTATGGGCGATAAGGTGTGTTGACATTGAGATGTACTCTGTTCCTTGGAACAGAAGCCTGTCTCAGAGAGTGTGCTTTGAACAAAGAGGGCTTGTTAGCATTCCAAGACTTCAGACAGCAGCGTTGTGTTAGCCTGTGAAAACAAATTCAAGAAACCTGTACTTCTGCTTTATCTAAGCACCCGTTGCCCTGGTAATAATGCCCTGGTAATAACTGATATTCCCTTTGTTTCTAAGCTGTATAAACACTCATAAAATTCCCTGTGGAGGGGGATCATCGGTGCTTTCATCTCTTCTTGTATGTTTGGGCAATAAAGTGACTCTGCAGATTTCTTATTTAAACGAAGAGAAAAAGTCTTGTCTCAGTAATTATTGCACTGCTACCTTGTATGATGTATGTATCTGTTTTGTTTGTGGCCCTCTCTCAAATACCAGCTCCACAGGGGGAGGGATTTTTATTATTTAATCTTCACCTGAAGATATTTTTCCATTGATTTTTTAGAGAGAGTGGAAGAGAGAGGGAAAGACAGAAATACTGACATGAGAGACACACATCGATTGGTTACCTCTTGTATGGTAGGAGGAGCCTGCAATTGAGGTACATGCCCTTGACCAGAATCGAACCCGGAACCCTTCAGTCTGCAAGCCAATTGCTCTATCTACTGAGCCAAATCGGCTAATTATTGATTTTCCACAGAGAGAAAGGGAGAGAGATACAGAGCCAGAAACATCGATGAGAGAGAAACATCGATCAGCCGCCTCCTGCACATCTCCCACCAGGGATGTGCCCGCAATCCAGGTACATGCCCCCAACCGGAATCGAACCTGGGACCCCTCAGTCCGCAGGCCGACGCTCTATCCACTGAGCCAAACCGGTTTCGGCAAGGGTAGGGATTTTTGTCTCGCATGCTAACTGCTGTGTCTGCAGGGCTTAATAAAATTTTTTTGCTGAATGCAGAAATAAATGAAATAAACAAAACTTTAGAGATTCTGTGAAGTGCTAAGAGGAAGAGTCTGGGTTAGAGAGAAAAATGTGTGCATTAAGGGGGTTGGGGAATAAGCAGCGTCCCCAGGGCCTGGATTGGACCAGAGTTCCTGAGAAGAAGGAAGGGAACCCAGGCCAAGCCCCAGGGGGAAGTCCAGCATTTCAAGTTTTGGAGAACTGAGGGGAAATGGAGCATGGGGCTGAGGAGGAGGGGCCTGCGGAGAATGAGGACAAGCAAGAGAGGACTTTCCCATAGGCCTGGCTCGTTTGGTCTGTGTTCTCAGGCGGTCGCATTCAGTCTGTCATTTTCCCTTACTATTTTTAGACATAGTCACACACGGTCCTGGATTTATGGCCTCTCCTGTAGTCTCTTGCAAACAGGCTCACATACATACTGGATCACATGGCCTCTCAGACAGTCTCTCAGTCACTCACTCAAGGAGTAAGTTTCTGTCACCGATTCCCAGTTTTATGACTGTCTCCTACTAACAATTCATACACACGATCATGTCTTTTTGTTGCTGTTAATCCTCACCAGAGAATATATTCTCCATTGACGTTTTAAAATATATTTTTATTGATTTCAGAGAGGAAGGGAGAGAGAGATAGAAACATCAATGATG
>NW_006296623.1:121008-137063 GCF_000327345.1 Myotis davidii | reverse complement strand
GAAAAAAAAGACCGTACCCTTTTATGTAATGATGTTTACTTTGAATTTATATTAGTTCACACAAACACTCCATCCATGCTTTTGTTCCGGCCCTCCGGTCCAGTTTAAGAACCCATTGTGGCCCTCGAGTCAAAAAGTTTGCCCATACCCTGCTCTAACCACTGAGCAACCAGCCAGGGCCACGATCATGCCTTATAGCCTGTCTCATTTAGCCAATATGACCAATATTTACTCACACCAGTCAGTTTTCCACATGCAACAGAGTCAGACCTATTGATAAGATGTTTCAACCACACAGGCCGCCACTGGCTTCTCATGAAGTTTCTTCACACACACAAAACCACCCTCTCCTACCTCTTCACACTCACGGCCCCACAGTCTCTGATTATAGCTCAGAGTTTCACACACATACATAATCACACAGTACCTCAGACATTGTCTGCCGCCTTGTCTCACATTTCTTCTCAAGCAGCTTCCAACATACCAGTGTTTGATTAACAGCCTTTAAGAAAGTCTCTTGCAAAGTTTTACACATGCCCATGCAATCGGCTTCTCAGACACTGCCTCAGTCACTCATTCAGTGTCGGCATCACTTTCCCTCGGTCAGTTTCTGACATCTGTGGTCACTAATTCACAATTGGTACTAGGCTCTCAATAAGCCTTAGGCACACAGTCTCTCATGGCCTGTCTCAGCCATTTACACCATCATTTTCATCAGTCAGCTTATCATATACATTCACATATAATTATAGCTTTGCTGGTTTCTTTTTAAAAATCTTTGTTTTAAATCCTCACCTGAAGATATTTTCTTTCCCATTGATTTTCTAGAGAGTGGAAGAGGGGAAGAAGTGGGGAGAGAGAGAAACATTGATGTGAGAGGTGCATTGACTGGTGCCTCCTGCACACACACCTGCCAGGGCTGGGGAACCTGCAACTGAGGTGTGTGCCCTTGACTGGGAATGAACCCATGACCCTTTGGTCTGTGGGCCAACACTCTAACCACTGAGAAAACTGGCCAGGGCTTTGCTGGTTTCTTGTACATACCAATCACATGGTCTCTCAGTGTCCCATATTCTCAGTTTTTCACAAAAATATAGCCCGTGACTTACACTCTTCTATGAAATGTTTCACAGACCCACATACTCTCACATGACTGCTCACTCAATTTTCATTCTGACTTGTTACTTATCATCTCTTACAGTTATGTGGCCTCTTATACCATTTCAGACACACTTAGTCTCATTATTTTTCTCTCAGTCCCTGAACCTGTGCGCTAGACTGGAGTAGTTAACTGTCAATTAATTTTCAACTAGTTTTACGTTCGTGCGCGCGCGCGTGTGCGCGCACACACACATGATCATAGCCTCTTATACTCTCCTAGTCACAGATTTTTTTCCAGTTCTTCAGTCTTTGCTAGTCTCACATGAACAGGATTCTCGTATTCACGCATTCTCGTATTTTGTCTCAGACATACACTTAGGCTCACAGCCATTTTCTCATGCAATCAACTTCTCACACATACGCTCCCATGATTTTAGGTGATATGACAGCCTTGCATGAACAGCTTCACACACAATCCATCTTCCGACACTGAGCCACCTGCTGACATACAATGAAAGTTTTTCACCTGCACACAGTCCCTGGCAAGCTCTACCACACTTTTATAGCCACAGGCTCTCACACTTTGTTTTTTTTTTAATTTTGTATCTATTTTTATTAATTTCAGAGAGGAAGGGAGAGGAAGAGAGAGAATCATCAAGGATGAGAATCATTGATCGGCTGCCTCCTGCACGCCCCCTACTGGGGATCAAGCCTGACCGGGCATGTGCTCTTGACCGGAATCAAACCTGGGACCCTTCAGTCTGCAGGATGACGCTCTATCCACTGAGCCAAACCAGCTAGGGCACTCACACTTTGTTTTGATCACTCAATTTATCTTGCTCATCATCGTCTTGTCATACAGTGACTGGCCTGGTCTGCAGTCCCCACTACCTTCTCATAAACATTACTTCACACACACCACCAGTGTCTTATACAGTACCTTAATCACTCTATCATTTTTATGGTGATTTCCTGACACAAAGACATAATTCTCACACAGACACAATGTCAAGTTTGTGGTTATAACTTCCACTCTCTCACACACACATATACAATCGCAGCTTTCTCGTTTTTGTTTTTTCACACGTGGTTACCGATCTGCAGTCTCTACTACTGTTTCTGACACACAATATCATACTTTCTCTCTCACAATCAATCTCATACCATCACTGCCTTTTATACATATGATGCTTGTCACACTCAGTCCCCAGAGGGAAAAAAAAGCAAGCAGCCTCCAGCATCACCTTTAAAAATATATATTTACAGGAACAATTCCCCATTCTCTGGTACTCTTAGAAAAAAAAGCCATTTGGGGGGAAGTAAAACAAACAGTGGAGACAGGCGTAGCACCGTCCCCCAAATCACCACCCCCCAGGGCCCCAGGCCTGGGCTGGACCGGTGCTGACAGGCGGTGAGCGCAGGAGTCCTCTGAACCCACCCTCTCCAGCCTGGAATTCAGACAGGACAGGCTTTATGCCCTCTTATTCCTCCCTCCCAACTCCAGGGACACTTAAAGGGTCCTTTGTACCCGCCCGCAGGAAATTGGGGGGCTGGGAGGGAGGGAGCTGAAAATACACATGTGGTATCAAAAATAAACACTTGGGGGCGGCAGGAAGATTCCCCCCCAAAATCCCTTCCTTCCCACCCACCCCATCTCAGATATAGGAAGAGATGCCCCCTCTCCCCGTCTAAAAGCCCAGTTTAAAAATAGATTATACTATCAAAATGGCAGAGGGTGGGGGACAGGAAGACCTGGAGTACTGGCTGGAGGGGTCCCCCAGACGGGGACCACTCCCACAAAAAAACCCTCCATTGGGAGGTAAGAGGCAGGACCCCAGGAATTTGGCAGACACAGGAATGGCTTCTCAGGGACAGAAGAAAAGGGGCATTTGCCCCCAGCCAAAAAGGTGGCTGACAAAGGACAGGCTGTCTGAGAAAAAGGCTGGGGGTGGGGTTGGGAATCCCTCTCCCAAGGGTGTGAGTCTGACTTGGTCAAGACTCCCAAACCATTTAATGGCACAAATTCTTCCTGGACCCTTGGGGACAGCTAGAAATAAGAAACCGCAACAAGCTAGCTCTTCTATCCACACCCCAAAATGGAGACAGGGCTCCCTCAGCTTCCCAAGGGCAGGCTGAGAAATAAATAAAGGTCCTTCTCAAGCCAGAACCTGATTGTCTCATCTTGGGAGGAAAATGTGGAGCTGGGGGAGATGTCCTCACCACTCCCCCCGCCAAAAAGTTGGGCCAGGCTCCTCCCAGTGGCCTTCAAAAAATAAATAAATAAACCGCCCCCCGACCACTGCGGTAGGAGACGTGTAAGGGCGGCCACTGGGGGACTGACCAAGAAGAGAGAAACTGTTTTCTGTGGAAGAATCATTGAGACATCCTTCTTCCTAAGAATCCCCACCCCACCCTGACCTCAGCACAAGTCTGTCAGCTGAGCTATGTTTCTCCTTGAGACGGCTGGCTGGAGAGAAGTTCAGGGCATAAGTTACCCCAGCAAGGGGTGGTGGCGGTGGTGGCGGTGGTAGTCATGGCTTCTGGGGCCCTGGGGAGAGCACCACGGGGGTTGAGAGGCCATCCACGCTGATGGAGGGGATGTGCACCTGGGCGCTGCCACTGGATGGAAACTGGGAACAGAAATAGGGAGAGGTCATGGGTGGGGGCCGTGCTAGGTTCTCTCACCCACTCTGAGATGGAGGGAGGAGCCTACCTGGAAGGAGAGCTTGGCCGGGCTACGGGGTACAATGGGACTCAGGGTGCTCCAGAAGTGAATGCTGGGGGGCAGCGAGCTGGGCGTCAGCAGCACCGGGGTCTGTGGGGAAGGGGTGGTTGGAGCTCAAGTGAGCAGAGAGGGCAAGTGGGACAACAGAAGTAACTTGGTTCCAGTCCCACCAGAAATCCTACTCAGACTTCCGAGATCACGCACGGAAAGTGCACAGGCCTAGACCATAACTACTAAGGCCATGCCTGTGACATCTCTTTAACTTTACATGGATGACCCTTTCAAATCTCACAAGTCATCATCCCAATAGCTCAGGTTCAACCTCCAATTCCTCTGTCCCACCCTTATACCTCACAGGAAGCCCGCTAAGCAAATCCCAGACCAAAAAGCCCCACTCAGGTTCCTCATGCCTCTTAGAAACGGTTGCTACCCAAGGCCTCTCAGTCCTTTGATCCGCCCACAAAACTCCCCACACTTGCCCTTCATTCTGACCAAGATCCCTCAGCCTTGGAGTCTCACTCTTGCCCTTCTTTAATCAAGCCCTGTCCCTGCAACCAGTTGCCCTCGAAGGCTGCACCCTCCCAGCTCACTCCAATAGATAACCCCGAGGGCCTGGGGTCTACTGCCTCTCCACCAATCCCATTGGTCCCCGGAGCCAGCCCCTGCCCCTCCGCAGGCATTAACCAATGTGTGCGTCTTGGAGCCAGACCCACCCCTGCGCAGGCACTCACCAATGTGTGCGTAGGCAGCAGGGATGGCGTCAGCGCTGGCCCGGGTGCCTGCAGACCGGAGCCAGTGGCCGATCCTGGAGTCCTTTCGGGCCCTGGCCCACCTAGCAGGCTAGGGCTGAGTGGGAGCTCCAGGTCCCGGGGCTTGCGGCCCTTCTGAGGCTGGGCGATCTCCGTGCAGGAAGCTGTGGACGCCCCGAGGCCCCCTACCGGCCCTGCAGTCTCCATAACAACCGCAGGATGCCGGGCAGATGCGCCCTCTGCAGGAGGGACTTCCCGCCCGGCCCTCGGGGCTTCCGGTGCATACCCCGCCTCCCCACTGGCTGCGGTGTGGGGCTCTTCCTCGGGCTCTTCCACTTTCACTTCTGGGGGCTGTGGCCGACCCAAGCAGGGCTCCACATTCGCTTCTTCTGATTTAAGGTTCAGGGCCTCAGGCGGGGTCAGAATGACCTGGGAGAGGAGGGAGCATGTACGGATTGCTGGGGTAGCGAAGCAATGACTCCCCTTCGAGAGTGGGACTTGGTACTGGGGGCATAACTGCACAAGGGGCAGCTCCTCCAACAGGGCTAGACTTCGCCAAGAAGCAGGGCTTCTGGGGCAGCTTCTCCTATCTGGGGACAGGGCTGGACTCCCAGGGATACTGCCCTAAGTCATGAAAGCAGTAGTTCTCAAAAATTTTTCTTTAGCCCTAACTGGTTTGGCTCAGTGGACAGAGAATCCGCCTGCAGACTGAAGGGTCCCAAATTCAATTCTGGCCAAGGGCATGTACCTTGGTTGCGAGCACATTCCCAGTAGGAGATGTGCAGGAGGCAGCTGATCGATGTTTCTCTCTCATCGATGTCTCTAACTTTCTATCCCTCTCCCTTCCTCTTTGTAAAAAAATCAATAAAATATATTAAACAATTTTTCTTTAAGGACCAGCGGCACCTGGAAGCTAGTTAAAAATGCAAATTTTAGCCCAGCCAGCGTGGCTCAGTGGTTGAGCCTCGACCTAAGAACCACCTAAGAACCAGAATGTTACGGTTTGATTCCTAGTCAAGGACACATGCTGACTTGCGGAGATCCCCAGTGGGGGGCGTGCAGGAGGCAGCCAATCAATGATTCTCTCTCATCATTGTTATTTCTATTTCTTCCTTCCTCTCTGAAATCAATAAAAGTAAATAAAAATGCAAAATCTTGGGCCCATCCCCAGACCCACATAATCAGAAACACTGGGGGTGTACCCCAGCAACCTGTGGGTTAAAAAGCCCTTCAGTTGACTGTGGGAGTGCTGAAGTGAAAGAACCAGTGCGTTAAGCAAATATGAAAGTTCTGCACACCTAATACAAGTTGGTGTACTACTAACTCTAGCACACTTAATCTCCTTCAGTACTAGCTTAGCGCACCTCCCCTTTCTCCAAGGGGACTTCTGCGTCCCTCCTCCGACAGCTCCTTTTATAGAACGTTTATGTCCCTTCTCTTACCCCTCCTCATCAGGAAACTGCACATCCCTCCTACTGAATTTCCATATTCCGGCCCTTACCTGCAGAGGTAGGCCAGCTTCCTCAGACTCTAGGCAGGCCTCCAATGGGCTTGGACTGGTGCTCCTGCTCCCCGAGGGGGGCGCTGCGGCTCCTGCTGGGGCGGTGTTGGAAAGCACTGAGATGGACCTTGGATGCAGGGGCAGCGGTAGCTGTGGCTGCAGGGACTGGATGGTGAAGGTGGAATAGAGGCCTGAGCGCATGTACTCGTTCCGGCTGCTTCGAGCCAAGGCACCTGGGCCTGCCATTCCTGCACCCTTGGGTGTGCCTGGCTTCCCAGAGGCAGTGTCCCCGGGGACAGCATGTGCAGCAGCGGGGGCCACATTTGCCACAGTGGAGGTGACAGACACCTCAGGCTGGGGCGAACAGTCCTCAGTGGAGCACCCTGCGACCTCGGGATAGGACACAAACTTGTAGACGAACTTCTGGCCACTCACTTTGCGGATGATGTTCTGGGAAGGGAGGAGACAGGATAGGGGGCCTTAGAAGGGCGGGCCAGGGTGGAAGGAGAGTGTGGATTGGGGTGGGTGGGTGAAGGGGGTGTGACTCCTAGTGCCTTTTCCCCCTGTTGTCCGTCTCCTGTCTTTTTACATATACACCATGCTGCCTCCGTGTCTGTCTCTCCATATGGTCCCCCTCCCAGCCTATTTCACATCTCACCCCCACCCTCTCAATTTGGGGGCTCTTCCCTTCTCCTCCAGTTTTTCCCCCTCCTTCTTCCCCATCCCGAATCCCCTTTCTGTACTTCCCCCCATTTCTCCCCCTTCTCTATTCTCCCCTCCACAATTCTTCCTTTAGCCTACTGCCTTCCCCTTTCCCTATCTCCTCTCTGTATCTCCCCGTTCCAACCCCCTCCAAGTCTCCTCTGTCACTCTTCATCTCCATCAGTCTGATTTCCCTACCCGCATCTCAGACACCCCTTCACACCTAGTGGCTCCTTTCCATGATGGGCCCACATAGGGAAGCAGGTGCAGAAGCAGACTTTCCTCCTGGCTCTAGGAACCAGGGGTATCTTGGGTTAACAGGGTCACACCTTGAGGGTGGCTGCCAGGACACAGTTTTGGCGTCTAGCTAATGCAGTAAGACAGGAAAATGAAGTAACTGATAGAAATGTTGGAAGAGACTACATTAATGTAGAAGAATGTGGTGATGAGTTACTAATATAGAGGGTTATTTAAAGCTATAGACACAGAAGTGGAACAGGACAAGATCAGTAGGGAAGACAGGGTGAGGAGCCACATTCCTAATACTTTTGTGGAGGTTTAAGCTAAGGCAAGTCGAAAATGAAGTAACTGATAGCAACTAGATAAGAACAGTAAAATGTCGACATAAATTTGGGGAGAATCTCAAGGCTGGCTTAGGTGGGTCCCAGGGCATGTTTGGGATATTTCAGGACAGATCTAGAGGATCTCAGAGCACAGTGAGGTGGCCTCATTATTCATATTATTGTTTTGGAGGTTTGAGCTGAAGAAATAAAATATGAAAATGGAATAAATGATGAACTGTGTCAGGCATAGGTCCAGGGCTGCTCTGGGGGATAAGAGACACGGTGGTACTGCAGTACCCTGGGGACATCTTAATGCTGGTCAGGGTGGCTTTGTGTTTCTCCTTAATATTGTTTTAGAAGTTTCAGGTAAAGAAAGAAAATTAAATAACTGGTGTAAATATTGGGGGAAAGGGCAAATCCAGTGCTGGTGTGAGAGGATGAGGAAAATTTCGCTACAGGAATAAGATGATAAAATAAAATAAGTTATATAGACATTGGGGTAGACCAGTGTTGCTCTGAAAACACAAGAGGATGGGGTGTGGGGCTGGCATTATATATGTTGTTTGGGAGGTTTTAGCTAAAGGAATAACGGAAGAAAAGGAGAGAATTGATGAAAATATTAAGGGTCTCAGAGGATGAGATGGGGAAAGCTTAGTATGATACTGTCATGAAGGTTTTGATTCTAGGAAGAATAATCTTCTGCAATTCTTATTCTGGAACAACAGCAGATTATGAAATAACTGGAGGAATCTAGGACTTGTTCAGGGGTTCCAAAGCACAGGAGAAAAAGTTATTAATACTATTTGCAAAAGTTCTGCTATAGGAATAAGGTAAGAAAATGAAACGTTATGTGGGGTGTAGTGGGACAGCATTACTTTAAAGGTTTTAGCCAAGGCAGTAAGAAAATAACAGATAAAATATTTGGGGGAGCCCCCAACATTGGTCTGAGAGTACCAGAGGATAAGATAAGACATGATAAAGTTTAATGTTGGTTTCAAAGTTATAGCTATAGCAGTTAAGAAAATGAAATCACTGATATAAATATGGCGGTTCCCTGCCCTAACCTGTGCGGCCTTACCTTATCATAGTAGTACCGCAAAGCCCGGCTGAGCTTGTCATAATTCATGTTGGTCTTGTTCTTGCGCAGTCCCCACAGCCGGGCCACCTCCTCGGCATCCACCAGCTTGAACTCACCGCCATCCCGTGAGGTCCAGGAGATAATGTGGCCGTTGCCTTGTTCTCTCAACAGCTGCAGCAGAAACTGCCACAGCGTCACAGAGGGGTCCATCACGGGGGGAGTGCTCACGCCATCCCAGGTGTACCTGGAGGGCAGATGGTTAAGAGCTAAGAGGCTGTGGACACAGGGCGGGGCAGAGATCTGCAGGAGGAGGATTCTTTTCTTGCAATCTTGCTTCCACCTCTGTCCCCAAAGCCCACCATCAATCCTTAAATACCCTCAAACTCAATTCTAAGCTCCTCAGCCAGGCTTTGGATGACCCCTGTAATGGGATGAGACTTTGGGAGGCACTAGGAGAGCATGAATGAACTTTGCATGTGGGATAAATGTGAATCTTTGGGGGCCAGAGCGCAGGCTGTGGTAGAGAGAGTAATGCCCCCTCCCCCAAAAGATGTCCATACCCTAAACTCTGGAGCTTGTGAGTATATTATATTACATGTCAACAGGAACTTTGCAGATGAATTTAAGGTCACAGACTTTAAAATGGGGAAATTATTCTGGATTATTTGGGCAAGCTCAATCTAATCACATGAAAGCTTTCTTTTTAAAAAATATATTTTATTGATTTTTTACAGAGAGGAAGGGAGAGGGATAGAGAGTTAGAAATTGCTGTGAGAGAGAAACATCGATCAGCTGCCTCCTGCACACCCCTATTGGGGATGGGCCTGCAAGCAAGGTACATGCCCTTGACTGGAATCAAACCCAGGACCCTTTCTATTACTGAGCCAAACCATAGAGAGGAAGGGAGAGGGATAGAGAGTTAGAAACATTGATGAGAGAGAAACATCGATCAGCTGCCTCCTGCACACTACCTACTGGGAAGGTGCCCGCAACCAAGGTACATGCCCTTGACCAGAATCAAACCTGGGACCCTTGAGTCAGCAGGCCGACGCTCTATCCACTGAGCCAAACCGGTTAGGGCTCACATGAACTCTTAATAAAAGTAGAAGAAAGCAGGAGAAAGGCAGCTCAGAGAGAGACAATGACAGAAAAGGCAGGAGTGATTCAAAGCACGAGAGGACTCAACCTGCCACTGCTAGTTGAAGATGGAATGTGATGGCCTCTTAAAAGCTGGGAATGGCCCTTGGCTGACAGCCAGTAAGGAAACAGGGACCTCAATCCTACCACCTCAGGGAACTGAATTCTGCCAACAACCTGAGCGAGCAGGAAACCTGGAGCCTCCAGAAAGGAATGCGGCACGGCTGACACCTGGCTTTCGTCTGGTGAGACCTGTACTGGGCTTCTGATTGACAGAACTGTGATATATTAAATTTGTGTTGTTTTAAGCAGCTAAATTTATTTGTTACAGCAGGAAATACAAAGCTAGTCTAACGTTCCTAGCCTGGACATTTTCATTTTCATTTTCTACCACATCGAACATCAAAGTTTTCCAGGAGGTTCCTTCTGCCAGTTCCTCTCAAAGGCTGTTCTCTCCATGTGGGGCTCCGTCCCTCTGCCTAGAAGTCTTCCTCATCGTTCAAGTCCTGGCACCAGGGGCCTTGCCTTTATGAAGCCTTTCTGGAACCGAATGCCTGCTTTCCTCTGTCCCTCTACGCACACTCCTCAGACCTGCTACTGTCCCTGTATGTTCTCCTTCGTGGTGACAGCTACACTACCATTTATTGAGTGCTTAATACATGCCAGGCATTGTTCCAATCAGGCAACATGGCTTACTGGACAATCACCCAGGCCCTACAACCAGGCTGCCAGGGCTGGAATCCTGCCTGCTTCTGCAACTTGTTGGCAGTGCGATCCCTGGGCATGTTCTTTAACTCTGTGCCTCACTTTCCCCACCTGCAAAATAGGGATAATAATGATACCACCTAGTTCACAGGGTTATTTACAGAATAAATATAATGTGCCAGGCATATGATAAGCTCTAAACGAATATTCATTTCTAATTTGTCCATAATCTATTATTCGCTATTCCAAAAAGCTCTAAGAACAGAAGGCTTCTTTTGTAACCATTTCGGCAGCAAAACCTGACACAAAACAGGGCCCTTTGCGGTCTTTATTGATCCCTACTTAGTGTGACTGTTCGTACGTTTTGCTGCAGAAATCTGAATGCGGCTGATTACCGAGCTCACTAAGGGTGTTATGTAACATCTTGGATGTGCACCTTGTCACCCTTTTCAAATCTGAAACATTCACAATTCTGAAAACATCTGGCCCCAAGGGTTTCAGATAAGGGCACAGAGACCTGTACTGTTATTTTTCTAAGGACTGACTCATTTCTCCCCCGTCACAACTCTGGGATGTAGGTACTCTGATGATTGCTAATTTATAGAGCAGGAAGCCGAGGCACAAAATGTCTAAATGACTTCTACAGGCCACACAGCTCTAGGTGGCAGAGCCAGGATTTGGATCCAGGCAGTCAGGTTCTAGTGGTCTAAGCTCTCAAACCATTAGGCTAAATCGCCCTTCACACTGCTCCTTCGGTGTGTCCTGCAGAGAACAGGACCGTCCCTGTACCCCCATAACTGCTCTCTGCTCTCTTTGCTGAGCATGAACTGGAAATAAACATGAGCTTCCTATTCCTTACAGAGTGAGCTTTCGTCAATCACTGGCTGGGATTGTTGGGTTAAGAATAAGACCTTCCAAATCAGGTGTCAAAGAACCTCCCTCTATCATTTATAGCTTAATTCTTTAATCTGTATAATTAAATATACAGTATGATCCTCTTTTTTATTTTTATTGATTTCAGAGAGGAAAAGGAGAAGGACAGACAGAAACATCAATGATGCGAGGGAATCATTGACCGGCTACCTCCTGCACGCCCCCTACTGGGGATTGAGCCTGAAACCAGGGCATGTGCCCCTGACGGGGAATCAAACCTGGGACCCTTCAGTCTGCAGGTTGATGCTCTAGCCACTGAGCCAAACCGGCCAGGGCTGATCCTCTTTTTAAAAACTGTTTATACTGATTTTTTTAAGGGAGAGGGATAGAGAGATAGAAACATTTATGAAAGAGAAACATCAATCAGCTGCCTCCTGCACTCCCCCTACTGGGCATCAGTCCTGCAACCTGGGCATGTGCCCTCACCGGAAAATGATCTTGGTTCACTCACTGGTCGATGCTTAACCACTGAGCAACACCAGCAGGGCGAGTATGATCCTCTTATGTCTGAGCTGTTTCAAAGTTCATTCAGCAGACACAATTTTAGGCAATTATACAAGCCACAACGCCATGGAGTGTCCAGAGTAGAGAGTCCTGGCATCGGAGCTCTCACTGAGTTTATTCGAAGGCCTGCTTGCTTCAGAGGCACTAAGAGTTCAGTGTGACTCCTGGTGACAAAGACAGGCAATTTTAGCAGTTTCTCTTTCAGGGGCAACAGAACCTTCCAATGTAGGTGCAATCTGACAGTTAGCTTCAAGCCTCAATAGCACATAGGGTTTTATATTTTATTATTACATTTCCCACTTGACCCCTAATAAGAGCTCCAGTAACCTGTCTTCTTCGAATGTTGTTTACCTTTCTCCATCTCATTTATTCAGCAATCATTTATTGAGTGCCTACTGTAGGCCAGGGGTGCTAGTGAAAGTGACATTTCCATGGGGGAAGGCAGACAAGAAACAAGATAAACAAGTAAAGAATGTCAGATGATGATAGAGCCATGGGGAAAAAATGAAACAGGGAAGGAGTTCTTTATTAAAGGCTAGTCAGGGAAAGGTCATCACTAAGGAGGTGACATTTGAGCAAAGACCTAAAAGAGGTCAAGGAGTCAGGTCTGATGACCTGGGGAGCAGTTTTGTAGTCAGAGGAAACAGCCCGAGGCTGGAGGAAGAGAAGAGTCTGGCATGGCTGGACAGGAGGGCGTTAGGGGTCAGCAGGAGATGAGAACCGAGGGGCATCAGGGGCCTTTCTGGGTCCCTGTAAGGACTTTGACTCTGTGTGAGACAAGAGCCATGAGAGGGCTGTGACATGGATGTTGTTAATAGGATCACTCTGGCTCTTGTGAGAACTGACTAGTGGCTGAGGAGGCTACTGCAATAGTCTAAGTGAGAGATGGTGGTGGCAGCAGCGGGATTTGCTGACATGCAAGATAGGGATGAGATGGGAACCAAGGATGATTCTAAGTTTGTGGCCTAATCACCTGGAAGGATAGGCAGTGAGAACAGCATGTACAAAAGCTCTGAGGTGGGCACACGCTTGGCATACTACATCAAGGACACCCTGTGAGTTCACCCAGTTCCCATTTCTGAGGATATATACGTACCTTTCTCCCTGCCCTACGATGAACCCTTTATCACACAATCATGAAGTTCCATGATCTTCCAGGCAGAATTAATTCTTCCTCTTGTGATCCAATGCACTGAATAACCTGTCTGTCCTTGCAAAGCTGTTCTCTCTGGGTCTTCAGCCTCATACTCCTCGGCCCTGCTCTAGCTGTGTGACTTTGAGTAAATTACTCAACCTCTCTGAGTCTGTTTCTGCATCTGTAAAATGGGGATATTTCATTCTCAGAGTACATTATCCTCAAAATACACTTACTCTCAATGGCGTTTGTGAGGATTAAAGGTCAATATATGTAAAGGACTTAAAAAAGTATCTCTGGCACATAGGAGACACTCAAGAGGTGTTAGCTATTTGCTAGTCTGTCAGGAGACACTCAAGAGGTGTTAGCTATTTGCTAGTCTGTCATCCTTCTCCCTTCCCAAACCCCTCCACCCCAACCTTATGTATCACTGTGACCTATTTACTACCTGGTTCCCCTTATATCTCAGATCTCGCCTCCAATCCCTCTCTCCACTCTGCTCCAGCTACACTGGCCTCCTCTGTGTGCCTTGAACATGCCAGGCGCAATCCCAGCTCAGGGCCTTTGCATCAGCTGTGCCTTCTGTCCAGTGTACTCTTCCACTAGACATATGGCTCCCTCCCTCTCTGACCTCCTTCAGGCCTTAATTCAAGAGCCACCTTCTAAATGAGGCCTGCCCTATGCCTAAGATTTTAACTACCCTACTACTCTATTCCTACCTTCCCTACTTCATTTTTCTTCCTTAGCACTTGTCTAAAATACTACCTTTTACTTCTTTTATTTATATAGTCTGTCTCCTCCACTTTTAACAAACGTCTGTTCCACAAGAGCAGGGATTTCTGCCTATTTTTCCCCTCCCACATCTCCAGCACCTAGAAGAGTGCCTGGTACTTACTAGGTGCTCAGTAAAGTGTTTGATGAATGAACAGTCCCATCTAACTAGTCTCTTAACTAGCTCTCAAATGCCCTCTTCATTCCCATCTGCTCCCCACCCTGACTTGTCTGAAGTTATATTTTTCCCATTCATTGATGCAATAAATTTGTATTAAGCACCTGCTATATACTAAGGATATTTTTTAGGTGCTGGAGACCCAGCAGGACTAAGCAGACAAAAACTGTAAGCCTTCATGGGACTTCTAAAGGGGAGAGACAACACAATAAACTGGTCAACTATACAGTGTGAGCCACAGTAATAAAGGGCAAAGGAAGAAATAAAGCAGAGAGGAGGCCTCAGCCCTGCTAGGTGTGCAGGTTGAGATGGTCAGGGATGAGGTGACGTTTGAACAGAGCCCCAAAAGGAACCATGACCAGGGGACAAAGTGTTCTGGGCAGAAAAAATGGCCAATGTAAAGGCCCCGAGGCTGGACCACTGTGAGTTTGAGGACAAGTGAGGAGGTCAGTGTGGCTGGAATAGAATTGGGAGTATAGGAGGTAGGGCCAGGGAACCTGCAACCAAGGTACATGCCCTTGACCATGAACAAACCCGGGACCCTTCAGTCTGCAGGCTGACACTCTATCCACCGAGCCAAACCAGCTAGGGCTCCTTGCTTCATTATTAACTCACAGGTATTCTTTACTTACATTGGAGGGGATTCTAGTTCTGACCCCCTCCCCCATTTTACAAACGAGGAAACAGGTGCAGAGAGAAAATAGTTAAATTACTAAGGTCACACGGCTTCTGGGATTGGGGATGGAAGGATGCTGCGATAAGCTAGGCAATGGAGCCTTACTGGCGTGGCTCATTGGTTGAATAGGGACCTATGAACCAGGAGGTCATGGTTCAATTCCTGGTCAGGGCACATGCCTGGATTGTGGGCTCAATCCCCAGTGTGGGGTGTGTAGGAGGCAGTTGATCAATTATTCTCTTTCATGATTGATATTTCTATCTATCTATCTCTCTCCCTTCCTCTCTGAAATCAATAAAACATAATTTGGTTTTTAAGGAGTGGGGCCTCACATGGGATGGGATGAGCAGAAAGGGGAGCCTCAAAAATTATCCTGTGTCCCGAGGGGCACCCTAAGTTGGTGCTTATTGGGTCACCTTTGAATAAGGTATTTACTAGTAACCTCCCTATGCCAAAGTTGCCTCAGCACCTACCTAGCAGGGTTATGGTGAGGATTAAATGAGCTCATTAAGATAAAACACTTTGCCTCGTACTCATAAATGTTAGTAGGTGCTCAGTGTTAGCTCCTGTTAGCATTATCACTACTATGTTCATTTACTGTGAGGAAGAACATCTTAATGGTTAACACTGTGCATGGGGGGGTGTTCTCGAGTAAAAAAGACTTGGGTTCAACAAGCAGATAAGCTGATCCACTATTAAGAAGGAGGGAGGGGTTCAGGGATAGCCATGACTGATGCACCACAAGAAAAGGCGAGGGAAAATAAAAGCACACAGGCTGACCCTCCTGCAGGAGGGATTGCAAAGCATTGGGCTGTGACTGCAAGCACATGGATAGCCGGAAGGCTCATGAACAGATTCATTGCAAAGGTGGGTTGTGGCGGTGTAAAAAGGCTTATCTTATTTACTGGGCAAGGGGTGTAGAAAAACAGAACCACAGCTGCATAATAGTGGGAGGGGGGGAGTCATCTCACAGGGATTGATTAAAAGGAGAGGGACAAGGCCATGGATTGGGCTGCTGATTACGGGGAGATATGAAGCACTAAACTGACCCATTGTTAACAGGAAGGGAGAAGCCCAAGGACCCAAGGAGTGTCAGTCTACAGGAGAGGGAGGAGAGGGGAATAGGCTGATAAGTAGGGAGCTGTGAATACAAGCATTTAGACTGATCCACTGGAAAATGGTGTGTGCGCACGTGTGTGACAGAGCCATGGGACAGATGTACTGGGGGACTGGGGGAGGCAGGAATACAAATTCACAGATTAATTTAATGTTAAAGAGGAGTGGAGGGGGTACAACGCCACGGATTGATTCACTACAGGGAACCGGAGGGATGGAGCAAACAGGGTCACAGACGGGGCCCCTGAAAGTTGAGGAAAGGAGAAATCCACTCAGAAGGACTGACTGTCCCAGTTGGACAATGCCAAAGACTGGTCCCCTAGGAGTGTGGATGAGGGGGTGGGAGTGGGCGCAAGACCATGGACGAATCCACTGTAAAGTGAGGTGGGGAGAATGTAAGCACGCAGACCGATCCACTACTAAACAGGAAGGGGGGGTAGGCCACGGTCAGCTACATTACAAGGGGCGAAAGAAGGGGGCA
>NW_006296623.1:114387-120790 GCF_000327345.1 Myotis davidii | reverse complement strand
CGCTGATTGGCCATGCGCCATAATTGACCGCAGCGTCCAGGGTCGGGGAGGCGGGCTCTGCTCCACAGGGCGATGACGTGATTGGCCCAAGGGGAACTGATGGCGGGGTTCAAGAAGGCGTGCTCAGCCCCCTCGGCGTTGCACGTTGATTGGCTCAAGAAAGACTGATCAGTGGGTAACTGACAAGGCTCTGGGGGCGCCTGCCTCGCACAGATTGGCCTAGACGGGGTTGATGGAAGACTTCTGAGGATTGGGGTGCGTGGGCTCTGCTTGCTGCTGATTGGAGGATGAGGGCTCCTAGACAGCTGCCAAAACACGACAGGGCGGTGCTGCCCTGCTTGCCGCTCAGCGGAAGCAGGACTTATATGGAAGTGGGCGTAGCAGCCGGCAGTAAAGGGGTCGGGCCAGAGCTCTGCCTAGGCGGGCAGGGTAACTCTATAGTGATTGGCTACAAAAGACAAATTTAGACCGAAGCAGAGGCAGAAGGGCAGGACAGCTGCCAGACAAGTGAAGGAGCAGAGTGGTGGAAACTAAATGCCGAGGAGGGCAGGGTCGAGCTGCAGCCAGAGCTATAAAGGGGTTGAACTTGGCTCTGTATTTCTTAGAAGCTGGACAAAACATAGACTAAGGGCAGGAGCAGGGAGGGCGGGATCTGGCTCTGTGCCCACTGGTGGAAACTGAACTATTTAGAAGCAGTAGTGAGGCCAATTTAGGCCGAGCGGGGCATGGTTGTAATTTAAGGTTCCTGAGGAATGATTAGGATGTGGGAGAGGGGTAAACCTTAGGGCCAGGAGTTAAAGCCAATTGCCCTGGGGACAAACCTCCACCTTGAATTGGCCCATTCGCTATCGTAATTAAAAGAGTAGTGCCCAAGATTAAAAAAAAAAAAGGGTCAGGTGGGGGCCCAGGTTGCCAAGACAACGGAAGAGGGGACAGAGCAGTAAGTCTAGTAGCAAATGCTGCCAGGTAACAGGCTGCAGGCAGGACTTCAGGGGTGCTTTAAAGATGACACACAGACTGGATCTCTGGGCCTCCTAGTAACTCTGTGCTTTAGACACAGAGCACCTTAGCAAACAGTAGAGGTTAGGGGGAAAATGAAGGACCGTGTGACTCAAAAAGGCATTCAGGCTCTTTAATGTCTGGAGAGGGGGGAAGTCAATGATGAGTCTCCTCCGGGATATTCTGCAGGCCCTGCAGCTCTCTAAGCCCCTGAAAAAGAGGACAGAAGAGATTGAACAGAGGCCCCACCCCAGGCTTGCTCTGACCTCCCCTCCCTCAGAGCCACCCTGGCTCCAGCTTGGCTCCGTTTAGAGGGGAACAGATGGGCCTTCCAGTCCCTGGCTCTCTCCCTTCCTCAGGTCACCACCCTAAATGCATTTGGAGACAGTCTGGGAGTGGGGTGAGCTGCTCTCACCTCTAGCAACATGTGGATATGGGCTTTGATATTCATTGAGTCCTTGGTGAGGCTGTCGCTGAGCCTGGAGAAAAGAAACAAGAAAGGGCGAAGTGGGCCCCATGATCAGAGGATGAGGCTTCCTCCTCATTCCAAGAGCTACCTATGTCCTGGACGACTTCCCACAGCAGGTGGTAGGACACCCACTATCTGACCTGCTCCTATGCAGAGATGCCTGGCCATCATCTGAGCTGCACTATCTCAAAGAATTAGTGAATTACTGAATCCCTACTCACGCCAGGTGTATTAGGTACTGGGGAGACAGCAGAAAGCACAACAAACAAAAACTTCGGCCTCATGAAGCTCAAATTCTCATTGAGAGGGACAAATCATGGAGTAAAATACGAAGTATGTCAGATGGTTCTACGTATGATGAAAAAATTAGACAATAAGAGAAGAAGGAGTATAGGACTGGGGGCTGCAATTCTAATCAGAGTGCTCAGGGATGGTCTCACTGAGAAGCATTTAAGTACAGACTTAAAATGAAGAAGTGAATCATCTGGATAGATGGAGGATGGATGTTATAGACACAAGGGGCAGAAAATGCAAAAGCACCAAGGTGGGGGTGTACCTGGCATATCTGAGGCACAACAGAGACAGTGTGGCTGGAGAATAAGTGAAGGCGGATTGCAGGCGGTGAGGTCAGAGAGCAGGAGGCAGATATGTAAAACCTACAAGGTCATGGTTAAGGACTCCGGCTTTTATTGTAAGTGGGATGTGATCATGGCAGGGATGTGAACTGAATAGGGTTTTAGAGGGTCCATCTGGCTGCTCTATGGGGAATTGACTGGGGATAAGCAGAGCTGGTATAGAAGCAGGAAGCCCAGTGAGGAAGCTACTGCAATAGTCCATGTGAGACATGGACTCAGGCCACAGTAGTAGCAGTTGAGGTGATGAGAAATAATTGGATTTGGGATATACTAGTATTTTGAAGGTAGAGTCAACAGGATTTACCAAAGGGTTAGATGTTGGGTGTCACAGAGAGTACTCAAGAAAGGCCTAAGCAACTGGGAAGCTAGAGTTGCCTGAAACCAATTTGGCCCTGGAATGTTCGAGTTACACAAACCAGTGCATTCCTTCGATAAGCCAACTGGGATCATTTTCACTCCAAAGAATCCTCAATGACAAAGGGTCATGGGAGGCCTTTCTGAAGAATGTAGAATGAGTAAGAGTTAAACAGTACGAAGGTCTTTTCCACAAAGAAGACCAGACGGCAGGAAAGAGCTTTTTGAGGAGCAGTCAGGTAAGAGTATTAGAAAATTAAGTGAATGATGGAAGAAAACTGGGTCCAAGAAGAAGTAAGGGGCTAGATCATGCTGGATCTTGATGTCATGATAAGGAATGTGGACTTCATTGTGCTGAGCTATCTGTAAATGCAGGAGTCAGTTTTAGGGAAATGAAATACTGTAAGAAAGTAGAAGGCAACAACACAGGATGATAAATTAGAAAAAAAATAGTATAAACCTGTTTACATATCAATGTCTCCCAAATGTATATATTCAGTCCATACCTCTCTCCCGAACTCCAGCCTTGGGAGTTTTAACTACATCTTAAAAATTCAACCTTGCCGAAAACCGGTTTGGCTCAGTGGATAGAGCGTCGGCCTGCGGACTGAAGGGTCCTGGGTTCGATTCCGGTCAAGGGCATGTACCTGGGTTGCGGGCACATCTCCAGTAGATGTGCAGGAGGCAGCTGATCGATGTTTCTCTCTCATCGATGTTTCTAACTCTCTATCTCTCTCCCTTCCTCTCTGTAAAAAATCAATAAAATATATTTAAAAAAATCAACCTTAATGTTTAACAAGCAGCTCACACTTAACAGATCCTAGATTGAACTCCTGATCTTCTCTAATTCTACTCCTCGCCCCTGTCTTCTCCATCTCAGATAATGGCAACTCCATCCCTCCAGTTTTTCTTTCTTTTATCCTTCCAATTTTTCAGCCCCAAACCTGAACTGCTCTTTCACTCACACACCACATCCAATCCAGCATTCTATTTAAAATATTAACTACAATTTTTCTTATCTGCATTCCATGCTGTTCTCTGAAGAATGGTTTGTGACACACTACATCATATACATGTTTTCGTCTGTATCCCCTGACTAGAATGTAAACTGTGTAAGATTTGGCAGAGATTTGGTCTGCTTTGTTCCCTGCTGTATTCCCAGGAACCAAGACAGTGTGTAGCACATAGTAAGCACCCAATGAATATTGAAGGAATAAGTGAATGACTACTTTACTCAAAGGAATGTGAAATCCTCAAATGATGGTTGAGTCCATGCTTATGGACAAGAAATAAATAGAGGGTGTTGTTGCCAGAAAGCAAGAATGCTTCCAAGAAAATCTAGGGTAGTGATCAAAGAATAGAGGAATGAAATTGATCAGCTTGATCCCTTGATCAGATACAATTTGAACATCAAAGAAAAGAATTACTTAATGGTATAAGCTTAATCTATGAAAGGCTAGGAGTTCAACACTTAGAAAAAAATAAAAGTCGTCAAATGCTAGTTGTAACACAAAAGGGATATGTTGAATTTATTGCTACTGATTTAATATGTAAGGCAGTATTACTAGTCATATGGTTATTCTGCTCCTTCTATAATGACATGTCTGTTTATGGGTGTGAATGTGTACTCTCGTGTGTAATCAGGAAAGAATACACAAAGAGACCTGATCCTCCCACTCCCCAAACAAAAAAATATACTAAGAACAGGAGGGACTGATAGGACATTTTTACTACATAAAATAACCTGAAAGAAAGTTGAAAGTTTGCCATAAGAAACCACGCATTTTAAAGAGAGCAAGCTACACAGACTCAAATCTTCATCTTCTAGAAAGAATAAACTTCTAGGGGTTCCCACTAATTATAATTAATAGAGATTCAACTAGATTTCTCATCACAATAATAGGCCACACCAATATATCAAAAAGACCAGACAAGGGGGCAGGCACTGACAACTTAAAGACATCAAGTCTCATAAAATTAAAATCTATTTGAAAGGCTCATAAATCCTGTGACATAGCAAGGAGAGCTTTGTTATAAAAAATGCTCTTGGTCTAAATGACCACCAGTTCAGAATTGCGTTGGCCTGTGAGAGCAGGCCCCTCAAGTAAACTGTTCACCAACTGGCCTGATCACGAAGATTTAGAAATCTCAGCAGGTCTGAGGCTCTATTTGGTCTAACACTGAGACCCTGGAAAGGTTTGAAAAGAGATGTACTGAAACCCTAAGGGAGGCAACTCTGGAAGAAATGAATGTAGGAATAAAGATAAATATAACCCAGAAGGCATTTTAGATGAGCGATATTCACTTTAGTGGGTGTTAATCTAAGTATATTCCTCAGGGTCCCCTCACTCACTCCACCTGAGCCATGCTCACCTCTCCTGGCAATTCCTCTAACACAGTAGGCACACCGGTCCCCTTGCTAGGAATGTTCTTCCCTGGACAGCCCCCTACCTTCTTCACTCAACCAAGTGACTCAAATGTCACTTCCTCTGGGAGGCTTTCCTTAGCTACATTTCAAACCTCTCATCCACATTCCCAATTCCCCTTCCCTGCACAAAACCTTAAAAGAAACCAGAGCCCATACTTTCTTCCCACATTACCTCCCCATCACTACCAACAGAGACCTGCTTCAATCCCCACTTTAACCTGTTACCAGCATTCACTTTTAGATTCATTCAACAAACACAGATTGCCTACCATATGCTATGTACTATTCTAGTTCACTTAGGGCATAGACAAAATATGTACCTTTATCGTATAAACCTTATATCCCAATGGGAGGAGGCAATGAACATTAGAAAGAAGTAAATTTCACAGTAAACATTAGGGGGTCATAAGTATCAGGGAGAAAGAAAAAAGTAGAGCGAGGGAAGGGAATCAGGAGTGCCAGGGGCTGCAATTTTAAAGTCAGGTTACAGAAGACCTCTTTGAGGAAGTGACATTTAAGCAAGACTCACACTGAGTAAGGAGGAAGGGAGCCAGTCCTTCCTCCCTTCCCCAAATTGCAGGCACCTGGGAAGCAGTACTGCAGGCAGAGAGAACAGCCACTGCCATCACCCTGAGGAAGGATCATTGTGGGGTTTTTTATATATTTTATTGATTTCTTACAGAGAGGAAGGGAGAGGGATAGAGAGTTAGAAACATCGATGAGAGAGAAACATCGATCAGCCGCCTCCTGCACATCTACCAATGGGGATGTGCCCGCAACCCAGGCACATGGCCCCGACTGGAATCGAACCCGGGACCCCTCAGTCCGCAGGCCGATGCTCTACCCACCGAGCCAAACCGGTTTCGGCAATAAATAAATAATCTTAAAAATATTATCAGGAGGTGAAGTCAGAGGTAACTTGTTTTAGCAATTTATAGGCTGACTCCACGGATCTGGTCAAAATTGTGCTTATGTATAACAATATAGGTCTTCTAGAATGTAAGCCTTCGAGAAGCCCTCTGTCTTGTTCACTGCTGCCTCCCCACCATCAAGCACAGACTCTGCCATACAGCAGATGCCCAATACATGTTTGCGTGAATGAAAAATACAATTTGAGTGCTTAATATGTGCTACATCTGGGACTGAGCTTTGCATCCCCCCTTTCTTCAGCCTTACCCCTGAGGAGGAGGGGAGATGGGTCCCTAAGTGTCCCAGGAAGCCATGGGGAAAAGGAGAGGTGTTGCAAATGGTGGTGTTCTTAGACACTATCCTCCTGGAATAGACTTACTCTGTGAGGAGATTGCTCTTACGATCAATAAACTTGAGAGCTTCTGCCAGTGTCAACTCCAGGAAAAAACCATATCCAAGGGCCACATAGATCCGTGAGGTGTCTGAGCTAAGGAAACAGTAGTTAGAGGAAGTGGGGCAAATTCTTACCCCTGTTTAGCATACCATACCGTTTATTTAAGTCTTTTTTATTCCCCTCCCCTCCTTCCCTTCCCCAAATTAGCTCTGGGC
>NW_006296623.1:96586-114366 GCF_000327345.1 Myotis davidii | reverse complement strand
TTGTCCTATTTTATTCACTGCCACATCTCCAGCACCTAGCACAGTGTCTGGTACACAGCAAATACTCAAAAAAAATTTTATTGAACGAAGGAAGGGGAAAGCTGAACCCTGTGGGCTTAAAGGGGCAGGAAGACACTCACACAACTGTGTCAACGAAGAAATTACAGCCCAAATCCACCTGCATATATAACTCTGAGTGTTTAGCTTCCTGTGGGGCCAGAGAAAAGAGGTAGGGGTTAGTGGTCAACTTTTAGGCCACATGACAGGTTTTGGTCTGGGTTATCTCCTCCCATGCCCCTCCCTTGCCCACAAAAGAAGGTACCCAACCTTGGCATCTTTACCTGGAGACGCTCAATGACATTTCTCAGTTGAAGGTATTTGGACAGCTGCTCATATACCTTGTCACGATGATCCAGTACCTTTCTGATGGGACATGATGGGACAAGAGTAAAATGGTGACCAACAGGAAGCCCTGTCCTTGGAATACCTCGTATCATGACCCTCTGAGACCCTCGAGTCACCGTGCCCTAAAGAGGGGCTTTAGTGCAGAAGTTAAGATTTGGACTCTGGGTCAGATTGCTTGGGTTTGAATCCAGGCTCTCATTTCACTAGCTGTTTGCCTTTGGTAAGTAAATAACCTCTTTGAGATTCAATTTCCCCATCTATAAAACAGGGATGGCAAGTATTACCCCATAGAGTCATTAGATGGATTAAATGAGTGTTTACTATAAAGTACTTAGAATAGTGCCTGTCAGAGAGTAAGCTCCATATAGGTGTTAGCTATTATTTATTAGTATTATTATATTACTCTCAATGCCTCCCTCCAATCAGAATGTCTTATTCTCACCCTAGAAAAATCCTCCATCCTTTTTAGGATGCTCTTAAAAAACAACAACTATTTATTGATTTCAGGGAGGGCAGGAGAGGGAGAGAGAGATAGAAACATCAATGATGAGAGTCATTGATTGGCTGTCTTCCGGATGCCCCCTAGTGGGGATTGAGCCCGCAACCCGGGCATGTGCCATGAGGGGGAATTGAAAATTGTGACCTCCAGTTCATAGGTCCACACTCAACCACTGAACCACACCGGTGGGGCTAGGATGTTCTTAATACTAGTTCTGAACACACTATTTCCTGCTCAGATTGATGATAGTAATAATAATTTTTCATACTCATTGAACCTCTAGTATCCATATTAAATCCTCTACCAGAACTCAAAACCATTGATGGAACATGATGGGACAAGAGTAAAATGGAAGGATCCATCAACTTCCCCATTTCACAGATGAGAAAACTGAGGACCATAAGGGCCAGAAGAGGCACGTGTTCGCACTGATGGCTAAATGGCCCAAACTGGTTTCAAACCTGAGAACTCTGGCCTAGGAAATCCACCCCTTAACTGTTCAGTAACATCGAAGGCCGCGTGTGCGCAGACACATCCTCTATTAAGGCGCCAAGTCCCAGTCAAGTAGCACCCCAACCGTCGCCCCTCCTCCCCTCTTGAATGGCGCGGAGGGCCGGGCTCCAAAAACCTTGCCCACCAATCAGAAGGCTAGACCCTGACTCCTACCGCCCTGCTCGCCACGTGGCAAGTTCCCTACGCCCCGCCCCCCCGTCACTCACTGCAGGTCCCGCTGCAGCACATCAGAGATGAAGGCTTCATAGCGCAGCACTTTCTCCCCCGTGGCGTCCAGGGCCCGCCGCTTAGGGGGCGTCGCCATGATGGGCTCCTGAGGTATGGGGAGGGGGAAGACCACGTTGAACACTCAGTGTGTCCTCAGGCACAGTCCATCTGCACCCTCTCAACGTCGGGAGTGAGTACGTCCAGCTAACGCTGGGCGCGGGGGGGTGGGGGGAGGCGTCCGCCTTCTTCCCCTTCCAACTCGGGGGCCCGCCACCCAGGGATACCCAAACGCAGCCCTCACCTTAGAGCCTCCGGCAATAAGAGAGGTTGGTAAGAACCATGGCTTCCGGGTGGCGCGTTTAAATGACGTATGAAGAGGGCGCGGGCCAACCGAATAGCCAGGTGGGGAGGGGCGGTCCGAAACGGAAGAAAAAGGAGCGACGGAGAAGGGACAGCTTTTTATTGCGGAAGTGGCCGAGCGTGGGAACCCGGACTGCGCACGCGCGGAGCCTCTTGGGACCGTTGCGTAGCTGGGGGCGGGCCTTAGTGGGATTTGGCGGGTTCTGGAGCCGCCGGGACGCACAGTAGACGTAGAGAGTAAAAAGCATTTTGTGTCTAAAAGCCAGAGCCTTGCAACTCTGCTGGGTGGTTAACCACAGTGGGAGGATCTGTCATTTTTCTGTTGTCTGTACTGACAGCCTTTTTTATTTACGTGGATAATTGAAAATTGACTAATTATGAAATCTGACAACCTCAGAACAAACTTGTTGAGCATCACTTTTTAGAAACAACGTGAATTGAAATATTCCACCCACTAGCCAACCCAAGTAATGTCTGCTCATGGTTAAAGAATGTGATATCAATCACAATATCCCCCATCCCCAGTCCCCCAAAATACACCAAAAAAAAAAAAAAAAAAAAAAAGAAGGAAAGAAAGAAAAAGAAAAGCCAGAGCCTTGGAAGCAGGAGTGCAAGAATGGATTATGGTTCTGATCTGTAAAAGGGGAGTACAACCCTGTGATCTATCGCCCTGGATTTTTCTTTTTTTACACGGAGAGTTTGGCTTTGACTCTCAGTAATGGGAATGAATGTGAGCATTTAAAAAGTTTAAAACGGAGATAGTTTTTCAAAAATTCACCCTTGATAACTCCAGCTCTGTGGCTCCCAGTGCTTAACTGGGGTTCAAGCAGAAATTGACAACACACTGTTTAATCACCTCATTTAATAGAAGCATCAAATAGAGGGTTGCAGAAGTCCTCTGTCCAAGATTGGCTATCTTATATTTAGAAATAGTTTCTGTATATTTGTTATATATGTAAGCTTTTCATTAATTTTTTTGCATTCAAGTTACTGAATGAATTTATTTCCCAAGTTCGATTTTTTTTAAAATATATTTTATTGATTTTTTACAGAAAGGAAGGGAGAGAGATAGAGAGTTAGAAACATCGATGAGAGAGAGACATCGATCAGCTGCCTCCTGCACATCTCCCACTGGGGATGTGCCCGCAACCCAGGTACATGCCCTTGACCGGAATCGAACCTGGGACCTTTCATTCCGCAGGCCGACACTCTATCCACTGAGCCAAACCAGTTTCGGCCCAAGTTTGATTTTTAAATAATAGCATCTAACCCAGCAAGTCCAGGCCTGAGCCTGGAGGAGAATCCAGAGGCAGGGATTCCCCACATGCTATTCCTGCCTGTAGGGTCTAGAGCAAGTCAAGATTTTCTTTGCCCTTAGAACAAAATGATTGTAAAGAAACATTGAGATTTAAACATTTTGAGGGTATATCTTTTCATGCCACATATAATTTAAATTATATTTAGAGTGATTGAAACAGATACTGTAGGTTTGAAATGTAAAAATAAACTTGGAAACATGGTCTTAAAAAGTAAAACTTGTTGCCCTGGCCAGTGTGCCCAGTGGTTAGAGCGTTGGCCTGTGCACTGAAGGGTGGTGGGTTTGATTCCCGGTCAAGGGCACGTAGCTGGGTTACAGATTCAATCCTGGGCCCCTAGTCAAGGCTTGTGAGGGAGGCAGCCAACCCATGTGTCTCTCTCATATAGACATTTCTCTCTCCCTCCCTCCCTTCCTTCCTGCCTTCTTGCCTTCTACTCTCTGTAAAAAGCAATGGAAAAAATATCCTCGGGTGAGGATTAAAAGAGAATAAATCTTTTTAAAGCAAAAATTTTGTGAAATGCAAGTTAATAGACTTAGACCCATCTCCAGCTCACCAGAACTCTGTTTTCCCTGTTACATAAAGATAATAAATGTTAATATCCTTTTTCACAGGAACAATTTTTACATTTCAAACCTACAGAAAAATTGGCAGTGAACACCCATACAACCTTCATTTAGACTCACCAGTTATTAATATTTGACCACATTTACTTTCTTTCAAGACCACAGGATAATTGTTGACATATCATGTTGATATTATGACATATGACAATAGCATTCCAGCTTTTGGATGGCCTGTATGTATGTTTTTTTAAAATTTAATTTATTGAGGTGAGATTGGTTCACAAAATCATACAGGTTTCAAGTGTACAACTCAATAAAACATATTAGCACCATTATGTGTCAAAGTATTACCAGAACATGCATGGCAGCATTTTGTATAACAGCAAAACATTAGAAATAACCGAAATATCTATTAATAATGGATGGCTCTAATTAATAAAGGTATGTCATTACAACAAACATGAACAGTGCATCAGAAAATTATGATCCAGGATCTGTATGTACCTAACAACACGGCCTGAAAAGAATAAAGTTTTAAAAATAAAATTCTAAAAAAAACCCCCCAAAAAACAAAAATAAAATTCTAAAACTTCTTTTAATATTTTTTGTAAACCAGGTTACCCAGCAAAAAATTCTCTGGTTCTCTAGGAATGTATTTTGCCTTCATTAAATTTTAATAAAATGTTATTAGACCTGAAAAATATTATGCTAAGTGAAATAAACCAAACTGAGGAAGACAAAGATCACATGATCTCACTTATTTGTGGAATCTAATGAACAAAATGAATGGACCAACAAAATAAGACCTGAACCAGGGAAGCATGGAACAGACTGACATACCTCAATGTGGGGGCAAAGGGGTTGGGAGATATCTGTAATACTATCAATAATCTCTCTATATAAAACCCTAATATGCAAATAGATTGAATGGAACAACCAAACAAGCAGTCGCTCTGATGTTCACTGACCACCAGGGGATGCACACAGAGCATGGTGGGTGTCAGCAGCAGGCAGCAGAGCATGGAACATGGTGGGCATTGGCCGTGGCGGGATGGTGGAGCAGGTGAGCAGAGGTACCAGACCAAGGTGGGACACCCTTTGCTGTCATTGGGGCGAGCCTCTGGTGGTTACTGAAAATTCTATGCTCCTGTGTGCAATAGTCCTGCCAGGCACTCACACCAGCGCTGGCCCCAATCGCTCAGCGCTGTTAGCAGGTGCGAGTGGTGGCTGCCAGCCTCGATTGCCCCTCAGGGCTTCTCCACCTCCCCCTGCTCCTGAGGGGCGCGATCGGGCCGGCAGCTGCCTCTCGTACCTGCTGCCAGTGATGGCCCTGCTTGCACCTGCTGCCAGAACTGGAGTCACAGCTTGCACCCACTTCTGGGGGCGGCGCTGCTCACACCTGTAGTTGGCACCAGAGTCACCACGCACACCCGCTGCCAGTGCCCAGCGCTGGTCCTGATCACTCAGCACCGTCTTTTCCACCTCCCCCTGCTCCTGAGGGATAATCAGGGCAGCAGGCACCACTTGCACCCGCTGCTGGCACCAGCCCCGATTGCTCTGTGCTGTGTGGGAGCGGTGGCGGGAGTGGGGCTGCCGGCAGACGGGATCGGGGAGGGCTGTGGTGGGAGGGTGTGGAGGATGGGCCGAGACCTGCCCCTGTGCCCACCGCAGCCTCACAGCCCACAGTTCCTTTCAAGGTGCACAAATTTGTGCACTGGGCCCCTAGTAAAAATATATTAAAAAATAAAATTTTAAAAACAATTGCATATTCACTAGAATTTTAAAAAATCACACAGAAGCGTTCAGTATACCTTTCACCAAGTTTGCTGCAATAGTTAAATGTTATGTTACTTAGTATGATGTCAAAGGAAACTGACATCAGTGCAATGTATGTATATAGTTCTCTGCTATTTATCACATGTGTAGATTCAAGTATCCTCTACCACAGTGGTTCTCAACCTGTGGGTCTCGACCCCTTTGGCGGTTGAACGACCCTTTCACAGGGGTCACCTAAGACCATCCTGCATATCAGATATTTACATGACGATTCATAACGGCAACATTACAGTTATGAAGTAGCAATAAAAATAATTTTATGGTTGGCTCACAACATGAGGAACTGTATTTAAAGGGCCATAAGGTTGAGAACCACTGCTCTACCACAATACAGAAATATTCTTTCACTGTGATTATCTGCTACCCTTTATAGTCACTGTGGACTCGCCCTCTTCCCACTATCCCTAACATCCTCTTTGTTGGAATATCTCTTTGTGTCCTTTAGTCGTGTGTGCACAGTCTTCAAGACCTCTGGTGATAAGTAGCAACTCATCACAGCTTTTCTTGTCTGTTTCACTCCCTGGGTCTCGTTGAATTTATAACTGACATGTTGGTTTATTGCTTGCCCCAATCAGTATTTAGAGATCAGCTAGCTGTGCTCTTGGCCTTTCCTGAATGTTAGCCGCTCAAATCGCTGTCTTTGATAATGCCCTTAGCATGGTATTCCTTACTTTGCTCTAAACAAAGTAAGGCCTCTCCTGCAGAAGAGATGCTTGTCTTTTGGTCTGCTCATTTCTGGTGTAACATCTGTGTCTCAGAGCTGGAGGAGGGGGAGCGACAGGAAAAGCTCCAGGTTAAAACAAAACAGATTCTCACCATTCTCATTGAGATTCAGTAGACTTTCTTGAATAAGCACTTCTCAATTTGTTGTATGACTTTGGCCAATTTCAAGTCTTTAACTGGTTGTTTTGACATTTTTGTCCACTTTTGTAATTGCTTTTTGGGGAGAGGATTTGCCAAGCTCCTCATCTAGCCATTCAAGAAGCCTCTTTCTTGCCCACTGGTACTGGCTCAGGCAGCGTACTCAGGGGAGCTCCTTGGGGTCTCGATTTCTGCTCCACGTGGGTCTCCCTGGTGTCAGCCTGGACCTGCTGCTGGAGAAGTGCATCAATGAGAGCCTGAGGCAGCTCAAGGGGCTCATCCTGCCGATGCTGGACAGGGAGAGTCCCAGGTACTAGAAGCTAGAAGGCGGACATCCTGGAAATGACCGTGCACTTCCTACAGGAGCAACCTGTGTCCTGCCTGGTGGCAGCACTTGACGCACATGCTGCCCACCCACCATGCCCTGGAGCCCACCCTGAGCTCTCGCCAGTGGCGGGTGCACTGTGGGACTCCCGGCAGCCCACCTTTGCCCTCCCCGCCATCCACCTCCCCCTCTGCCCCCAGCTCCCCCTGCCCTCTATGTCTGTGCCTCTGATGGCCCTGGGAGGCCCCTGGCCGGTCCATGGGCCCTGTTGACTGCCCCTGGGGACTGAGGAAGCTTTGGTGGCAACTGCTGTTCCTACCACAGCAAATCCTCATGAAATGGTGGGAACACGACCAAAAGTGGGGCTCCCGCCTTGTCTTGGGCATCCAGCTCAGAACCCACAGTCAGGGCGTAGCCTGGATGTTTGTGATCTGTGTGGCTGACTGAAGGCCAGGGGAGCTCAGCTTGAGGAAATAAGGGAAGAAGCCCTGTCTCACCCCCAACTTGAGGGCGTCTGTGCTGGAGGAGAAGGGGTGGGTGGCTACAGAGGAGAGTGAAGTCCCCCACCCCCACTGGTGGAAGTAGCTCTAGGCCTGGGACAGCCCCAGATGCCCAGGCAGCCAACACACGTGTCTCAGCATTGAGAGCTCACCTGAGCCAGGTGCAGTCATCTGCTCTGACTGGTCACTGCCTTCCCAGCCCACCTTGGCCTGTCTCCTTGCCAGCTCTGCCTGGGAGCCTCTGGGCAGAGAGAAGCAATGACCTGAGGGCTCTGCAGACCGGGGAGCCATCACCTCCACTCCTGGGCTCTACTCTCCAAAGCCTCCACTTATAAGGACTGGATGCAGCTAGAGCTCCATGCTGTTAGGGATGGGAGCTTCACTAGGTGGGCTTGGGGAATATTTATTTCCCTGAGCATTAATCGAATCTGGTTTATGTGCCAGGTGTGAGGAAGGGGTGGGGCAAGAATGAGGGTGCCCAGTGGCCTCGAGGAGGCCCAACGCAGAGACAGTGCCAATGGGAGGTGAGCACGGCCCATGTCACAGCAGCAGAAAAATCAAGGCATGACAGCAGATTAAGGACCAGGAAACACCTTTCCTCATTTCTCTTGAAAACTGCTTCTTGTTGCTCTTCAGGTTTGGTTACTGAAAGCAACTTGTTCTTAAGACTTTTTTTCTTCCCCATGAAAGTAGGAAGAGCCTGCAAAGATTCAGGGAGAAGTCCGGGGATCCCAGGAGTGGGTGCCCAAGACAGGGCGAGAGCCCCACTGTCAGTCATGTTCCCACCATTTCATGAAGATTTGCTGAGCATCCTCTCCAAGGTGGTAGTCCTCCCCTCAGTGCCCAGTCCAGTGATGGCGAACCTATGGCACGCATGTCAGAGGTGACACGCGAACTCATTTTTTTGGTTGATTTTTCTTTGTTAAATGGCATTTAAATATATACAATAAATGTCAAAAATATAAATGTTTGTTTTATTATGGCTGCAAAGATCAAAAAATTTCTATATGTGACACGGCACCAGAGTTAAGTTAGGGTTTTTCAAAATGCTGACACGCCGAGCTCAAAAGGTTCGCCATCACTGGTAGTCCAAGAGCCTGTGCAAGGGACCAGGGCACTGGGGGCAAGAAGACAGAGCTGATGGAGGGGGAGGGTGTCACTAAACCCATGATGACCTGAGCACTTATTTGGGTGGCACCACGTGAGAAGCTGTGGGTGTTATTAAAGAAGTCACTGTTAAGACAACAGGGTGAGGCCCCAGCAAGGTATCCTGTCCTACCCGCCTCCCTGGGCCCAGCTGGCTGGACTGTAAGCTCCTAGTGGGCAAGGCCAGGGCTGAGTACACCTCTGTGTTCCCAAGGTACAGAGCACAGTGAGTGCTCAATAAAAATGGTGGCCTAACAACAACAAAAAAGTATTTTCCTTCTTGCAAGTAGATTTTTGATTGCATTATTTAAAAGTGTTACCCCAACTGGTTTGGCTCAGTGGATAGAACGTCAGCCTGCAGACTGAAAGGTCCCGGGTTCGATTCCGGTCAAGGGCATGTACTTTGGTTGCGGGCACATCTCCAGTGGGAGGGGTTCGGGAGGCAGCTGATCGATGTTTCTCTCTCATCGATGTTTCTAACTCTCTATCCTTCTCCCTTCCTCTCTGTAAAAAATCAATAAAATATATTAAAAAAAATAAAAATGTTAGTATGCTTAATGAAAATTTATGCCAGTATAAACAGTTTAAATACGAATGACTTATATATGCTGTTACCCTGCCTCTTGTTTTGTTCCAAAAATAAAGTCACCATGCAGTGTCTGTATTTTATATATATTCATATATACTGTGTATGTGATGATTGTGATGCATAAGAATGAAGTGATATTGCATTATTCCAAACAATGGAAGATAATAGTTTAAAGCTTTAATAAATGAGTATATTATTACTCTCTCTTATTAATGGTGCCTTTATTTAAGGGACTAGTTTCTTTGTTGTTGTTTTTTTTTCATATGTTACTTCTGTTTAACAGTCTTTTCTCACTTCTAGGGAAAAAATCCTTTTTCTCCTTTAATATTCCTCATAGCCGATGAAATATTGCCTCCTTTCCATGGGCATCTGTGGTTAATGCATTGACATAATCAGATGTTTGCTCAAATAGTAGATCCCTGTGATGTTTAGTTTCTTTTTTAAAAAAAACACATATTTTTTATTGATTTCAGAGAGGAAGGAAGAGAGAGAGGGAGAAACATCAATGAGGAGAGAGAATCATTGATTGGCTGCCTCCTGCATATCCCCTATTGGGGATCGAGCTCACAACCTGGGCATATGCCCTGACTGGGAATCAAACCGTGACCTCCTAATTCATAGGTCAACACTCAACCACTGAGTCACACCAGCTGGGCATCAAACAAATTCTTATATAGGGCCCTAACCGGTTTGGCTCAGTGGATAGAGCATCGGTCTGTGGACTGAAGGGTCCCAGGTTTGATTCTGGTCAAGGACATGTACCTTGGTTGTGGGCATATCCCCAGTAGGGAGTGTGCAGGAGGCTGCTGATCGATGTTTCTAACTCTATCCCTCTACCCTCCTCTCTGTAAAAAATCAATAAAATATATTTTTTTTAAAAAAAGAAAGGAATATGTGGTGAATAATGAACATCTTTATATAATTGTTTTTAAAAAATTCTTATATAGGGTTAGTGGATGGGAAAAAATCCAAAGTTAGTGAGTTCCCAAGGTCAGCCTTCTTTCATTGCCCTTGCAAAAATTAGCCCTGGAATGCTTCAAAGATTAGCCCTGAACGCTCTATCCCTTCAGATAGGTTCTGTCCTTGATCTGGGCTCAAGGCTGCCTTATCTTCAGGGCCTGCTCTCCTTCTTGTAACAAGTCCTTCAGTTTCCCAGGGTCTGTATGAAAATCTCTGTGATGTCAAACAGCTTAATGTCTTCCAAATGGCTTAATCCATTCCTGGAAGAGAATCATCAGCATTTACAGAAACAATGTTTATGTGAATAAATGGTGGGGTGGGTTATAATTCTCACGGTTACAGTGTCTTAGTCAAAATGAAGAAACCATTTTGTTATTAACTAAAATTCCAAACTTTATTTTAATTTCACCAGGTTTTTTCCCATTAATGCTATTTTTCAGGTCTAGAATCCAATGTAGGTATCACATTGCATTTAGGTGTCATGCCTCATTTAGTTACCAGTCTCCTATTGTCTGCAATAATTTCTCCCTCCCTCCTTGTTTCTAATGATCTTGACAGTCTTAAGGAGTATTAGCCAAGCAACCTATAGAATGTCCCCCAATCTGGGTTTTTTTTTCTGATGGTTTTTCTGACTAGGCTGGAGTACAGGTAGGGGTGGGTGACAGTATAAAGTATTTTTGTTATGGGGGCTCTTTAGATACTCATTGTCCTACCTCTCTCTATCTTGGGAGGAGACTCAAGTCCTGCCCTCTGCAGGTGGAGAGGGCCAAGAACTATTTGACTCCAGCACCTCCTAGTTAGGGTAAGTTGAAGTAAACTAATATCAGCAATATTTCCTGAGATTTTGCAAAGCCAGGACATTCTAATTCTCTCTAATGCTTTGGGATTTCAATAACAATTTTTTGAGCAAGCAAGGTTTCAATTTATAATGCTCTGTAAAAATGGTTATTTATCTTTCTTCTCAGAAAGATAATTATTTATTTCTCCTATCTGACTCAGAATCAGTCTTGCCTCTCAATACAAATACTCTTGGATGTATGCATGTCTTTGTCACCTCATACTTTCTCAGACTGCTTTGTTTTTCCAATACAACTTAACACCACCTGGTATATAACTGATTATTAGTTTAATTTCTGACTTCCACCAGTAGAATGTAAGTTCTCCATATGTGCTATATTGTGACTCCTCACTGATGAAGCCTCAGTACCTTTATGTAGCAAGTTCTGTATACTAGTAGATAGCTGGATGGATTTAATAAATAGAAGTAATGGCCTGAATACAGGCATTGAGGCTTGAAACATGGATGTTTGGCCAGCAGGAGGAGCTACAGGAAATCTGAACGGACCAGAACAATTCATTTGCTAGGTGGAGTTCCTGCCTAGTGCTTGTGCAAGTTAACCATGTACCTGAAATTCCTGAGGATCTTGTTTAGGATAATGCTCATTTTTATCCAGGAGGTCTGGGTTATGGCTCAAGATTCTTCATTTTTAAAGAAAGGTTTATTAGAAAATTCTCACCGTGAACTGTGTAGCATGTGATGCAATATTGCCTGCCACTCATTAAAACCAACTGGAGGAAATACGCCTGTTTCCATAGCGGTCCTGGTAAAAAAATGCATAAAAAGCAGTTTCTGCTGTGGCTTGTGCTGTATACCTCTGCCCCTTGACATTCCAAAGAATCCCACCAATGGCCATGGGTGCCCATTTTGCAGATGGGAAACTGAGGCACCAGGAAGCTGTTGTACCAGTGGTTAATGCAGTGGTTGTTAGGAGTTGCCCTTTTCTGGCCAGGCCAGGTGGAAGGTGATGAAAGAGAGAGACTGAGGGGTCTGTTTGGTGTTTTCCCCAGGCCCTGAAGGAGGGAAGGTTCTCAGGGCAGATCCACCTGGTAAGTGAGAAACCTCTTGGGAACTGTTGAAATTCTGGAAGGGAAAACATCTTTGGGGAAAGCAAAGACTGTGCTGCTAGGTTAGGAGGTAGGTAGACGTTTGTACCTTTTGACACCCATGATGACTTTATTCTGGCATTTCTTCCTCCACATAAAATTGTTTTTTAAATCCTCACTGGAAGACATGGAGAGAGGGAGAGAGAGAGAGAGAGAGAGAGAGAGAGAGAGAGAGAGAGAGAGAGAGAAACATAGATGTGAGGAAGAAACATTGATTGGTTTCCAGTACCCCACCCCCCCCGACTAGGGATCAAGCCTGCAATCCAGGTATGTACCCTGACCAGGAATTGGGAATTGAACCAGCAACTTTTTGGTGCATGGGACAACGCTCAACCAACTGAGTCACTCTGGCCAGGCGTTCTCCACATTAAAATATATATAATTGATTTCAGAGAGGAAGGGAGAGGCAGAGAGATAGAAGCATCAATGATGAGAGAGAATCATTGATCAGCTGCCTCCTGCATGCCCCACACTGGGGATTGAGCCCACAACCCAGACATGTGCTCTGATTGGGAATGGAACCACAATCTTCTGGTTCATAGGTTGATACTTAACCACTGAACATGCCAGCCGGGCTCCACATTTTTAATATTTATCATATTTCTTCCAGGTGGGGAGTTTACTGAAACACCCATGGTCAACTTCTCAGCAGGACATATTTAGGGAGCAGCTATGCAATTATCTGGACATGGTAAAAGTCACAAGGGATGATACTGTGGCCTTAATATTGGAAAGGCCCTGAATTAGAAAAGCTACGTGTGACAGGCTGAGTAGTGGTCCCTAATGATGTCCAGGTTGTAATCTCTGGGGAAAACGTCTTTGGGAAAGCAAAGACTGTGCTGCCGGGGTGGGAGGTGGGGAGAAGTTACATTACATTCTCTGTAATGTTCACTTATATGGCAAAAAGGGATTTTGCAGATGTGGTTAAGTGCAGGATCTTGAGATGGGGAGGTTATGCTGGATTCTCCAGGTGTAATCACCAGTGTCCTTTTAAGTGGGGAAGCTGAGGGAGATTTGATCACAGAAGTGGAGACAGTGATGTGATGACAAAAGCCGCTTTGAAGATGGAGAAAGGGCCCTCAGCCAAGGCATACAGGCATCTATGACAAGTTGGAAAAGGCAAAAAACCCAGATTCTTCCCCTCAGAGCCTCCAGAAAGAACCAGCCCTGCCAACACCTTGATTTTAGCCAGTGAAACTTATTTCAGATTTATGACCTCCAGATCTATAAGATTTAAAAAATGTATCGTTTTAAGGCACCAAGTTTATGGTAACTTGTTAAAGAGGCAACAGGAAACTAACGCACTATCTAAGAACAAGAAAAGCCATTTAGGTAACTGGAATTCACTTGGGAGAAAGTAGTGTCTTAGGAAAGATACTATGAATATCATAGTAGCTCAAAACATGTTTTTCACTAGAAATTTATTTATAAATATTTCATTAACTTGAGTCTGATATTAAGCATTTATAAAATAATCCAGCTTTAAAAATTACCAAAAAATCTCTGCATGATAGAGCCTTATTGCAGAAGAGTTACCATTTCAACTTGAAAAAAAAATCTTAAGGCAGGAACCATATGCATACACAATAAGTTATTAAAGACTAGAGGCCCAATGCACAAAATTCGTGCATGGGTAGGGTCCCTACTCCTGGTTGGGGATCAGGGTCGATCGAGGCCTTCCAGCTGCCGGCCTGGGCCTTTCTTTGTTCCACCCCACCCCCTGGTGGTCAGCACATGTCATAGTGAGTGATCAAATTCCCTGTCTCCCAGCTGAACTCCTGAGGGGGCACTTTGCATATTAGCCTTATATACCGTATATATAGATTATAATGTCTATCAGATATATAACAGAAGGGGATAATTTCTATGATGGTAGTGAATAGAAAACTTTGTCCAGTCATCACTCATCTCTTCATCAACAGGGGAGACTATTCTGGAGAGAAACCCAATGAATACAATATTTCTTCTGAAATTTTTAACATGAGGGCTAACCTTAACATAGGAGAATACACATCAGAGTGAAGGCCTCTGAATGTAATAACTTTGGGAAAGGCTTCAGGGATATCCCCTCTCTTAAGAATTATGTGAAAACTCACATTGGGGAGGAATCATTTGGGTGTATTCAATGTAGAAAGACCTTTAGCGTGAGCATATCCATAAGGCATACATGAGAATTCACAATAGAGCAAAATCTTATGAATTAAATTAATGTGGAAAAGCCTCCAGCAAAAAATCTTACCTTAAAAAGTAGAAGAGAACATGTAATGGAGAGAAACTCTATGAATTTTGGGCTGAAAATGCCTCTAGTTTTCCTACATCCCTTAGGAGTCACATGAAGATTTACACTGGAGGAAAACCTTGTGAGTATAATCAATTGGAAAAAGACTCCAGTCTGAGGGCTCAGGATAATACATACTGGGGAGAAACCCTAGGAATGTAAGATTTGTGGGAAAGTCTTTGATGATTCCTTTTCCCTTAGGAAACATGGGAGAACTCGTGCCGGAGAGAAGCTATAGATGCTTTCACTTACTGTACACAAGGTTAAAATAGGAGTGAGACCTTGTAAGTCTTATAAATATAGAATTGCTTTTGTTAGTGTCTCATCTTCAAAGTAGACCCCCGACAGTATTTTCTGATGGGTTGGATATAGCGTGTCAGAGAAAAAAAGCAATCAAGAATGGCACAAAAGAAGGGGCCAAGTGTTTCTGACATGAGCAAATCAGAATATCCTTTTCCATTCTTTTTATTGTGGTTAAATATAAATATAAAACATGACATTTACCATTTTCACCGTATTTAATTTTTCCATTCTTTTATTTTCAATCTTTCTGGGAACTTAGATTTTTGTTGTACCTTTTGTGAACAGGTGGATATTTATTTTATTCTATGAATTATAATCCAATACTATAATCGTTTATTTCATTGTCCAAATTTCCAGGAGGTGCTCCTCCAGGTTGACTTTTGTAATCCCTTCTATCTCCCCTGCCTCTTATGTGGGCAACCAGTCACTTGCTTTCTGTCCTATGGATTAGTTTGCAATTTCTAGAAATGTATATAAATGAAATCATACATCATGTAGTCCTTTAAGTCTGACTTCTTTCACTTAGCATATTTTAAGGTTCATTAATGTTGTTGTGTATATTAATAATCCATTACTTTTTATTGCTGAGTAGTATTTGATTGTATAGATATACTACAGCTTATTCATCTGTTCACCTGGTATTTGAGTTATTTCCAGTTTTTGGCTATTCCAGATAAAGCTGCTCTGAACATTTGTGTACATTTATTTGTGTGGCTATATTTCCTTTCATATTGAGTAATTACCTAGGAGTAGAATGGCTAGATAATATGGTAGGTATTTGTTAAACATTTTAAGAAATTGCTGCCCTAGCCGGTTTTGCTCAGCGGACAGAGTATTGGCCTGTGGACTGAAGGGTCCCGCGTGCAATTTCAGTCAAGGGCACATACCTCGGTTGCAGCCTCCAGGCCCTGGTTGGGAGCATGTGGGAGGCAACCAATTGATGTGTCTCTCTCGCATCGATGTTTCTCTCTGTCTCTCCCTCTCCCACTTTCTGTAACAGTCAATGGAAAAAATATCCTTGGGTGAGGATTAGCAAAAGGAAAAAAAGAAATTGTCAAACTGTTTTCCAAAGTAGTTATACCATTTCACATTCCCATTAGCAATTCTAGATCTTCTACACTCTTGTCAACACTTGGTATATAGCTGGTCTTTTTAATTGTAGCCACTTGAATAGGTGAATCGTGTTACCTCATCATGGTTTTAAGTTGTATTTTCCTAATGACTAATGATGTTGACCATCTTTTCATGCGTTATTTACCATCTGTATATTTTCTTTGGTGAAATATGTATTCAAATCTTTCCACCATGTTTTAAATTGGCCTCACTTCCTGTGAATTGCTGCTTCTATTCCCAGTTCATATCACCATACATAAGCATCACACCTCTCAGTCTAGCTATCTTACTCCCTCTAGCAGAGGAGGGAGAAGATCATGATCATTTAACTTTAACTGAAAAAGAATTTTCTATGCTTCACTCTGATCTCCTTGAAACCACTCTATAAGACCCAGACATAGAATTTTTTTGTAGATGGGTCATATCTAAGACTGAACAAGAATATTTTCAAGCTGACTATGCTGTCACTACTTCCTAAGATATTATAACATCCAATCCCTTTCCTAAAGTCTAGTCAGCAAAACTTATAAGCATGGCTTAAGCCGGGCAGCTAGCAAGGGATAAAAGAGTTAACATACACACAAACTACAGCTCTTGCTTTGGTGTGTTCATGATTTCCACATGGTATCTGTCAAAACAACAGAATTTCTTAACGGCTGCTGGTACATTAAGTACAGTGAGCAAATTTGAGCTTTACTATGTGTCTTGCTCCTTTCCATGGAAGGGCTTTCACCTAAATACAGTTAGTTCAACAAAGTAATGATATCTGATCACTCCAGATCACTTCTATGAAATCTTGTGCAATCTGATGTTACAAGCACAAGATTCTGAACATATTGGGAGAAAGCTAGATATGCTCTCCAGTCAGATGGGTTATGAAGACACCTAGATAATTGCTTGATTTCCCCAGACTACCTGAAATGAAATTTGGTGAAAAAATTTTCATACTATGACTCATCATAGCAAAGAAAACTTTATTCTGAGATAACATTGGTGAACAATTTTAATCATGTGGTAGAGAAAGTTTCTAGCGAACGTTCCACCTGTTAGACTCAGCCCTGGAAAACTATAAAGATGGGACATGGCCAGGACCTGTAGTCTCAGGGATCTTCAGAATATTTACAAATGGACTTCAAATAACATTATAGGGATTTGAATATATAATTATTGTTTTCTGCCTTTTCTTTGAATGGTCAAAAGCTTCCCCTTATTAAAAAGCAAAGGCTTGTCCTAGCCGGTTTGGCTCGGTGGATAGAGTGTCGGCCTGCGGACTCAAGGGTCCCAAGTTCGATTCCGGTCAAGGGCACGTACCTTGGTTGCGGGCACATCCCCAGTGGGGAGTGTGCAGGGGGCAGCTGATTGATGTTTCTCTCTCATCGATGTTTCTAACTCTCTATCCCTTTCCCTTCCTCGCTGTAAAAAACTCAATTAAAAATATATTTTTAAAAAAGCAAAGGCTCTTAACTGTGGCTAAAAACAGTAGATTTTATCTTTGTCACTTGGGAATTCCATACTTATTTCTCTACTGACAGAGATATTCAATTTACTGGGACCATAATTAAGGAACTTTTGGAGGTATTGCCTGTCAGACAAAAATGACACTGTCTTCATGATTCTTAATTCTCAGAGAAAACAGAAAGAGGCACTTTATTTTTATAAATTTATTTTTATTTTTTTATTGCTTAAAGTATTACAAAAGGTATTACATATGTGTCCTTTTTATTCCCCCGCCCTTGAAATCCCCTAGCCTTCCCTACCCCCCAGTGTCTTATGTCCATTGGTTATGCTTATATGCATGCATACAAGTCCTTTGGTTGATCTCTTTTTTAAAAATATTTAAAACCTTCTCTCTGAAGTTTGATGGTCTGTTCGATGCTTCTCTGTCTCTGGATCTGTTTTTGTTCATCAGTTTCTGTTGTTCATTATATTCCACAAATGAGTGAGATCATGTGGTATTTATCTTTCTCTGAATGGCTTATTTTGCTTAGCATAATATTCTCCAGGTCCCTTCATTCTGTCCCAAAAGGTAAGAGATCCTTTTTTTTTTTTTTACTGCAGT
>NW_006296623.1:95713-96204 GCF_000327345.1 Myotis davidii | reverse complement strand
TTAATAAAGAAAAAATGAAAAGCAAGCATCAGATGAAGGTATCTAACCAGGAAGAAGATAAACAGGTCAATTTGAACATAAAATGTATTTACCTGCATATTAATCTCTTTAGGAAGGAGAATAATGTCGCTAAGCAGGTACAAACTTTAAATAACCGAAACTGTGTGATAGCCATGATGGGAACCAAAGCCTGCCCCACCCCCTCCTGCCCGCCCGGTAGAGGCTCTGAGCTGCCGCGGGCCTCGCGCACCTGCCGGTCGCCTCTGCCTCTTCGAGCTCGCGCTCCGCCGGTTCAGTTTCAGCCCCGCTCATTCAAAGCCGGGCGCGCGCTCCCTCGCAGGCGCCATTGCTGCTGTGCAGCTGCCATGGCCGCCCCCTCCTTGGGGAAAATCCTTTGGTTGATCTCTTACCCCCCCCCAACCCTCCCCGGCCTTCCCGCTGCAGTTTGGCAATCTGTTTGAGGCAGCTCTGCATCTGTTTATATTATTGTT
>NW_006296623.1:70268-95557 GCF_000327345.1 Myotis davidii | reverse complement strand
CTGATTCTAGGAACTTGTCATTAGAGATACTAAGGTGTTTTTTTTTCTTTTTTTTTTCCTTATTTTCTTTTATGTTGTTTTTTTGTTTTTATTTTTTATTGCTTAAAGTATTACAAAGAGTATTACATATGTCACCTGACGTTTGTTGATTTGTTGATGATAGCCAGTCTGACAGGTGTGAGATGGTACCTCATTGTTGTTTTGATTTGCATCTCTCGGATGATTAGTGACTTTGAGCATGTTTTCATATATCTCTTGGCTTTCCAAATGTCCTCCAGAAAGAGGTACTTTAAAATTAATTAAAACTTGCTAACCTCTCTGAAGACTTACAGTTACCTTGGCCTAAGGTTCCCCAGTTGGCCCTAATGGACATCTGGTCTTCCCCTCTGGCAAACATGGATTTACATCTAGTGAACTTGTTATAGCCAGGTCAATGAAATTGGACATTGCATCTCTTATTTGAGATTCCACTTTGTTGCAAGCAGATGTGGCTCAATACTGTAAAGCAGCGATTTTCAACCTTTATCATCTCATGGCACACAAAGTAATAACTAAAATTCTGCAGCACACCAAAAATATTATAATTTTTGCCAATGTAATGGAAAAAATAGGTATAATTTTGATTCATTAACACCAGATGACTATTTTTGTGTTGGCTGTTGTGATTTTTTTATTTGATGATCTAAGGGAAAAGAGGTCAGTGCCCCTGACTGAATAGTCAGGTATTACATGTTTTAAAAATTCTCATGGCATACCAGTTAAAAATTGCTGCTGTAAAGGACCAAAGTCATATACAGGACTCATTACCAACAGATTCAAGCTGCCTTTTCAAAGGAATCATCTTCTGAGCTCCTACATGACTTACAAACAAGAGACTTAGTCTACTGGAAGAGACACCAATGAAAAACCACCCTGGAGTCCTACTCATAGTGCCTTTATCAGGTCTTCCTTTCTTTATCTCCTGATAGAAGTATCACTAATCACATGCATTCTGTCATGTCTAATTAAGACCAGCAGTACTGTCCTGTCCAAACAGATGATCTAAGCATGGTTAAGGAACATGTCAAACAACATACTGCCCCTCCAACTCATTATGTAGCCTTCCTAACTTGATTCTTGAAACTTATTCATCCTGTACTTTTGTTTTTTTCTCCCAACAGATTTGGCCAGTGAAGAAAGGATCCCATCTTGGCCAAGAGGAAGGGCTCTAAAAGAATTAAAACAGACTCCAGTTTTTCTTGTTTCAATTTCTGCATCCTTTCCTTTTTTATCTTCTTCCTACACAATCTCCTCCTTTCCAAAACATTGAGAAACCATAAGGATTACAAACATATCTCTCAAAGAACTGTTCTGAAAGCTGTAGGCATGAGTTTGCAGCAATGATTCTTAGAAAAAGGCATGAAAAACTGAAACAGTCTCTTAACAGTTTCAGCCACAAATTTTTAGCAATTACAGATAAGTAAAATTGCAACCTGTGACTGACCACAGTTACCCCTTTTCTTGCCCTATATAAACTAATCCTGCTTCAGTTTAGGGAGTTTATTGTTCTTAAATTTCTAACTGATGCACAACAGTTGAATAAAATATTTAAACAGTATTTGTGTCACATTTTTTTCTTTTGACAAGTCATCTATATATATAAAGAGCCAGGGGCCATCACATCCGAAACAACTGAACGGAGAACCAAACAGGCTGAGTGGGGTGACAAGGCTGTTAGGGGTGGCGAGGGCAGTTGGGGGTGATCGGGCCAGCAGGGGAGGGCAGTTGGGGGCAACCAGGCGTGAGAGGGATGTCTGATTGCCGGCAGTTGGACATCCCCCGAGGGGTCCCAGATTGAAGAGGGTGCAGGCTGGGCTGAGGGGACCCCCACCCCATGTACAAATTTTGTGCACCAGGCCTCTAGTTCTAGTATAAATTACAGTATATATTTGCCTTTATATTCAAGGAATAATATGGAGCCAGATAGATTACTGTAAAATTTATCATTTTGCAACAACACCATAAGGGGAGGATCCCTGATGTATTCCTTTGATCATCAGTGGCTACTGAACACCCCTGTGGGTTGGGAGGTAAACTGAGCACTGGAAACCAGCATTGATCAAGACCAACATTGTCATTGTCCCTGCCCTTATTTCTAATAATACAGACACAAAACAAGTGTGATTGATTCAGGCAATATCCCCATTTCCTCCCTAATTTCAAGATTAAAATAAAAGGAACTTCCTTGCTATTATAATTATGCCATTCAGAAGAGACGCCAACCATCCAGATAGAAAGTAAGCAGAGAGCTTCCCAGATGATTACAAAGCTGAGTCTTGAAGGGTGCATGGGAATTAAGAGCAGTGTGATTGTAATCTATAAAGAGAATATTTTTTTCCACTTTAGCTTTTGTTATAATATATTTTTCTTTATATTTATTTTACACCCTTTAACTGTGTGAAAGATTGAAATTTTTACACATTCATGGTGAATCAAATAAATATGGAATGGCCCTTTCAATCTCAATTAATATTTTTGTCATAGTGTTTTTAGTCTGATATTAATGTAACTGATCTTGCTTATTTTGATTACCATTTGCCTAGCAAACTTTCTTCCATTCCTTTATGTTAAGTATTTCTGTAGTTTTATGATTTTTTAGGTTTATATAAACAGCATATGGTTAGATTTGTTCGTTTGCATCTGAAATGACCATATTTGACTTAACAGCAGAGTTTATTCCATTAATGAACTTCAATATGAACTTATTCATACCATCTTACATTTTGCTTTCTATTTCTGCTCTTTCTATAATTTTTCTACTTTCTTGATTTTTAACAATGGATTTATGTGGGGTTTTTGCTTGTTTATCTCATTGTCTACTTCATGGTTAAAATAATAGCAGAATAAAATAGTGATAATATAAAATGATTCAAAATAATTGGAAATGATAAGGGGATCGATATTCCTGCCATATAAAATAATGCAATGATTGCATTATTAATCACTTGTTCTATTAATCACTGAGAGTACGGATTCATTTGCCTGTGTGCATATATACACACATTTTTTATATATTTTACTTGGTGTTACTGGGTACAGGTAGGAGTACATTTCAGAATAAAGACTGTAGAATTATTCTAGGTATGTTAGTCAGGGCGGACACAGCACAGCATAGCACATGCAGGTGGGGGGTGGGGGGACAAGGTCTGCCATGATTGGTCACTCCAACTGTAAACCAATGAGGTACTGGCATCAAAATAGACAGTGTATCTATGCAGGCCTGTGGCGCGGTGTTCTGAAGACTGGTGCACTTTTGACCTCTCTTGTTTCTATGCTACCTGCTCTTTGAACTTTGGACCACATCTCAACTCTTCAGAGGGTCTCGAGCATGCGCACACCCAACACATTCAAGAAGGGGCGGGGCAAAGGTCAATTCCGAAGAGCGAAGAGCGGGGAAGTAGCCTATCTCGAAGCTCTCTACAGTTCGGCGCTGGCTGAGGTAATTTTTAAGTGCTTTGACTGGGGTCTTGGGGTTTTGTGATTGGAAGGGTGGGTGAGGGGATTTTGGTGTTGATAACGGGGGTCTTTGGAGTTAAGATGAGGAGTTTTAATTTGAGTTGAATGCTCAGATTAGTAATTTACGTCGTTCTTCTTTCCTCAGATTCTCATCATAAAGTTCCATCTAAGACCGCAGTTAGGTATACATTATTTTTCCTTCTTGTTAACATTCTAAGTGTTTTTTTTTAATTTGTTACTTTTCTGTTTATCAAAAGTTATTTAGAAGTGCTGTTTTAATTTTCAAAAGTTAAGCCTTTCATTAATTTCTAATGTAACTTATCTGTGCCCCTTATTGATTGGAATATAGTTAGAGATCCTTCATGGTCACCGGAGTCAGTTTTTATGAATATTGTATCACTAGCTTGAAAATAGTATGAATTCGACAATTGATAATTGTCTTATTGAAAATGTGTATATTCTTTCAGTGTGTGCGTTTGCTCTATTAATCACTGAGAGTACGGATTCATTTGCCTGTGTGCATATATGCACACAAACATTTTTTATATATTTTACTTGGTGTTACTGGGTACAGGTAGGAGTACATTTCAGAATAAAGACTGTAGAATTATTCTAGGTATATCAGTCAGAGCGGACACAGCACAGCCTGGCACATGCAGATGGGGCGGTGGGGGGACAAGGTCTGCCATGGCTCAATACGTGGAAGGTAAGGCAGAATTCGGTATGTGCAGGAATGGGGGAGGGACATATGGGGCTGAGATTATCCGGGAAGGGGCGTGGCTGGGTATGCCTCGTTGCCGTTTATGGGTCCCACAGGGCTGGTAGCATAAGGCAAGACAGAGTGTGTCCAAGAGTATAGGGCTAGGATCAGGGAGGGCCTGTAGGTGGCCTAAGCGTGACATGCGGGTGGGCGGAGCATTCTGAGGGGGCGGGGCCATGTGTGTTCGGGTGGGCTGGGCAGCGGCGGCTTGTCTGGGACTAGGGTGTTCATCAAGCAGGATAGCAGGTGTGTTCTGGAGGGTGCGGCAGGGCAAGCTGAGCTAAGCAAGTGTAAGGCAGTGGAGTCTAGCTTTTCTGAGCAGGTAGGCAGGGCCTTATGCTTTCAGGTGGGAAAGTTAGAGCCAGATATACCAGCCAGGTGTGTCTGGATAAGGTGGGCCACCCAGGCCAGGTAGTGCCAGTCATTCCCAGGCAGGCAAGACCAGTGTATCCAGTCAGAACCAGTGGCCCCTTCCCCAGAAGGTGAGGCCAGGAGTGTTAGGGCAGGATGACCCTGTTCCCCTCCATTTAATGCTGATCCAGAGCCTTTGTCCCACAAACACAGAAACCCTACTTGTAATCCTTGCTCTCTGGTGAGTCCAGGACACAGTGTGGATGGAGGAGTAGAGCTAGTGTGAGGGTCTTCCCCTCAGCTCTTGCCCATAATACACTCAGAGACCTTGCCATGGTCCCACTGGCAACTGCCCATAGCTGCTCAACTGCATAAGTCCCAGCTATCCCAGAAGTACCAGGCAGTGGCATTGGCAGTAAAGGAGGCACCTCAGATAACAGCCACACTCCAGCTGTTAACTGAAAAGGATATGCTTCAGGACTGAAAACTATACCAGGACTTTTTCATAAGGGACTTTTAAATTTTTTTTTATCTTATTGTTTAAAGTACTACAAAGAGCAGTACATATGTCTCCTTTTTCCCCCCATTGACCTTCCCCTGGCCCCCCCAACCCCCCCCCCCGGCACATGCCCTCCCCCAGTGTCTTGCGTACATTGGTTATGTTTATATACATGCATATAAGTCCTTTGGTTGATCTCTTACCTTCCTCTCCCAAACCCTCCCAGCATTCCCGCTGTAGTTAGGCAGTCTGTTTATAAGGGACTTTTGACAATCAACATCTGATGAGTATTGGCAGAGCCTTGGGTAGAAGGATGTGAACAATGAAAGCAGAGAGGGTCAGCAATGAGGAGAGAGGAGGCAGGGAATATCCCAAAATCAATTAAGAAACAAGTTGGGGAGATCTGCCAGCATTTTCCTGGCCTATAGCTCTGGATGAGTGACATGTCCTTTGGGGTGCTAGCAAACATGATGCATGCAGAGGGTTAAAATACAGTAAAACCCCAATATAATGGACTAATGTGGTAGAGGGGGATGTCCGTTAAAGCAGAAAGTTTGTATATAATAAAGTAGGTTTTCCAAATGGACAAATTAGTTTACCTGTTTTTACTTATATAAACACATTTGTATGTTGAACATCAACCTCTGAACCAAGCAGTCAGTTGGATTCCCAGTCAGGGCACAGCGGGTGTGCAGGAGGTAGCTGATCAATGATTCTCTCTCGTCATTGATGTTTCTATCTCCCTCTCCCTCTCCTTTCCAATCTAAAATCAATAAAAATAAATTTTTAAAAAATAACAGTGAATTGCCCTAGCTGATTTTTCTCAGTGGTTAGAGCATCACCCATGGACTAAAGGGTTACAGGTTCAATTCCAGTAAACGGCACATACCTCGGTAGCAGCTCCATCCCAGGCCCTGGTTGGGGTGCATGTGGGAGGCAACCAATGGATGTATTCCTCTCACATCGATGTTTCTCTCTCTTTGTCTCTCCCCCTCTCTTCCACTGTCTCTAAAAATCAGTGGAAAAAAAGTCCTCAGATGAGGATTCACAACAACAACAACAACAAAATTCAGTGAATTAATAACAAAAAACCCTGCTAATTTAATTATAAGAAAATCTTGCTTTAAAGCATTTTAAAATTAACAAAATGTTAATTTTCACATATGAAATACAGACCAGAAATCGTGTCTTTTAAATCAGAAGTCCGTTAAGTTGAAGTCTGCAAAATCAAGAGTTTACTGTACATTTAAACACCAGGACTTCTGCTTTTTTGGTGCTTTTGGAATCCAGTCACCAGGTGAGAAAACACAGGCTACCCTGCCAGTTGATAGAAACTCATGGCTCCCTTACTTCCATTGACCTGTCAACCTCCAAACATAGGAATGAGACTATCTAGGAGCAAACAGCCACTAGCTGACTACAACCATATGGAGAAACCCAGGCAAAACCAGCAAAACTGTCCAGCTGAGCCTATCCCAATTGTCAACCTATGGCATCTTGAATTAATAAATGACCATTGTTTTATAAATTGATTTGAAGGGTGGCTTGTTACAAAGCAAAGTAGATTTTTTTTTTTTAGGAGTTCCTGCTCCTGGATCCTGCATTGCCAAAGCAGGCAGTGAATATGAAGAAAATGGAGAAGCTGAAGAAAAAGGTGGATTGGAAGGTGACAGAAATGGTGGAGGGGGGCGGGCATGGAGGCAGAGGTTGGAAGCAGAATGGAGGGCAGGGGTGCAGGGTTAGGGAACCCTCCTACCCCTGCCCTGACCATGGTTGTCCCACAGAAGGAGAAGAAGCAGAAGCTCGTGGGAAAGCGGAAACACGCAGAGACGATGGACGTCCAGGACCCAGCCGTGCTGCGGCAGTGCCTGGGACCTCACTGTGTGAATCCCAACCGGCCAGGCTCCAAGTACTGCTCAGATGACTGTGGCATGAATCTGGCAGCTGTGTGAGTGCACCTGGAGGTTAAGCAATCTGGGGTAGGGCATGATCTATAGCAGTGATGCCGAACCTATGACACGCGTGTCAGAGGTGACACACAAACTCATTTTTTTGGTTGATTTTTCTTTGTTAAATGGCATTTAAATATATAAAATAAATATCAAAAATATAAGTCTTGGTTTTACTATGGTTGCAAATATCAAAAAATTTCTATATGTGACACGGCACCAGAGTTAAGTTAGGGTTTTTCAAATGCTGACACGCCAAGCTCGAAAGGTTCGCCATCACTGATCTATGGCATCTGTAAGTCCATCCACTCTCTACCCATGTATCCACCATTCATCCACCCTTACAGCCACACACCCAGTGAACCATCCATCCCCATTTCATCCACCAACCCACTTATCCACCCTTATCATCATTTACCCAACCAGCCATGTATTATCCACCCATCCATCCACCATTTAACCACTTATTCATCAGCATTCACTCATCTACCATTTATCATCCTATGTAGTCACCATTTGGTCACTCATCCATTTTTTCTTTTTTTAAATTTTACTTTGTGTTAATTAATTTAAAAAATCTTTATTGTTGAGAGTATTTCAGTGTCCCCCTTCACATCCCCCTTTGCCCCCTCCACCAAGTTCCCACCCTGCCTCAGGCCTTCACCACCCTATTGTCTGTGTCCATAGGTAATGCATATATGGTTAATCTCTTCCTGTTCCCCTTCCCTCTCAGATTCATCAGTCTGTTCCATGTTTCCATACCTCTGGTTCTATTTTATTCACCAGTTTATTGTTTTCTCTTTTTAAGCTTTTGTTTGGGAAATGCTTTATCTCCCTTTCTGTTCTGAATATAATTTTGCTGGGTAAAATGTTCTTGGTTGTAGGTTTTTCTCTTTTATTACTTTAAATATTTTATGCCATGCTCTTCTAGCCTGCAAAATGTATGCTGAAATATTAGCTAACAGTCTTATGGGGCAATCTCTTATATGTTACTAGCTGCTTTTCTCTTTCTGCTTTTAAGATTCTTTCTTCATCTTTAGCCCTTGGCATTTTAATTATGATATGTCTTGGTGTGTGCCTCTTTGGGTTCCTCTGGTTTGGGATTCTCTGTGTTTCCTGAACTTGTAAGTCTATTTCTTTACCAGGTAGGGGAAATTTTCTGTCATTATTCCTTCAAATAGGTTTTCAATATTTTGCACTCTCTCTTCTCCTCCTTCACCATAATGCAAATGGTGGTACATTTGAAGACGTCCCAGAGGCTCCATACACTATCTTCATATTTTCGGATTCTTTTTTCTTTTTGCTCTTCTAATTGGGTGTTTTTGCTTCCTCATATTCCAAATCGCTGATTTAATTCTTGGCTTCCTCTACTCTATGTTGATTCTCTGTAAATTATTCTTCGTTTCAGTTAGTGTATCCTTCATTTCTGACTGGTCCTTTTTCATGTCTTTGATAGTTTCACTAATTTCCTTGAAATTGTCATTAAGTCCCTTGAGCATCCTTATTACCATTGTTTTGAACTCTGTATCTAGTAGTTTGCTTGCTTCCAATTCATTTAGTTCTTTTTCTGGAGATTTCTTCTGTTCTTTCATTTGTGGCATGTTGCTTTGTCTCCGCACTTTGGCTGCTTCCCTGTGTTTGTTTCTATGTATTAGGTAGAGCTGCTATATCTCCTGTACTTGGTAGAGTGGCCTTATGTAGTAGGTGTCTTGTGGGGCCCAGTGGCTCAGCCTCTCCTGTCACCTGAGTTGAGTACTCTAGGTGCACCTCTGTGTGGGCAGTGTGCACAGTCTTGTTGTAGTTGAGGCTTGATTGCTGTTATTGTCACTGGGAGGAATAGGCCCTCAGGCCAACTGGCTGTGAGTACCAGCTGGGACTACAGTGGAAGAGCTGCTGTGCAGGAGATATCTCTGTGGAGCAGGATTTGCTTTAGTGGTGCTTTGGTGTTCACTGAGTCTGCCCTTTACGTGTGTTGCTCGTAAATAAGTAGAGTTGTAATCTGGTGTGGTCTGAAGCTGCCCACTTGGTGCACTGGCTTTGGGGCCTTCTGAGAGGAGCAAAGTCAGCCACTGCCTGTGCCCTGCCTGGGGCCACCTGGCAAAAGCTTGAGAGTGATTTTCAGATGGCTGCTACTTGTGTTGGGGTTGGAGGTGCCCAGGAGAGGCCAAAGGCAGGCTGTGAACCAAGGCAGGCTGCTGTTAGTGCCAGGCCTGGGGCCACCTATTGAGCAATACGGGGCACACTTAGTCTAGCTACTACTTGTTTGAGAGATTTTAGGAAAGTCTGAAGCCTGAGCCAGGACAAGCCATTCATATGGAAAAGTTGCTGCAAACAGTTTGGGTGGGCCTGCAATTGGGTAGGGCTGGGTCTCAGGGAATCACTAGGGTGGGTCAAATAGTATGAGCCATGTTGATGGAGACTCAGATATGGCACCTGCCAGTCAGCTCAGTGGCAGTGGAGGTTTCAGCATAGGAACAATGATTTCTGAGAGCACTTTTGTCTGGGAGAAAGCTGCCCCCATGTTCTTGCCCTGATGCCAGACAATTTTGTTCCTCCCTGTACGTTTCTGGATCCTTTCAAGCTGCTGCCCCAGTGCTGGAGCTCAGAGGGAGTGAGTCCAAGTAAGTCCGTGCACCGGCCCTTTAAGAGGGACTGTCTGAATGTCCCGCAGCCTGTGGCACTCAGCCACAATCCCTTCTGGGTTTTATAACCCAAAGTTATGGGGACTTGTCTTCACAGCACTGGAATCCTGGGTGGGGGAGCCTGGGGTGGAGCTGGGACCCCTTGCTCCTCACCAGTGGCATCTAAAGCCAAGATATCCTTCCCAATTTAAAAAACACCACACATGGGTGTCGGACCAGCCCATTCCATGCCTCTGCCCCTCCTACCAGTCTCAATGTGCTTTCTTCTTTAATTCTCCAGTTGTAGGACTTACATTCAGCCATATTTAAGGTGGTTCTGAATGATGGTTGTTCTGTATTTTAGTTGTAATTTTGAGGTGGTTGTGGATGAGAGTACCGTGTTTACCTATTTAGCCATTTCTTCCCATTTTTTCTTCCTTTATTGCCCCTACCTACTCATTCCATTTCTTGCTGTTACCCCTTCCAGACGCATCTATGAGATCCTGCCCCAGCGTATCCAGCAGTGGCAAAACAGCCCCAGCGTTGCTGAGGAGCATAGCAAGAAAATGCTCGAGAACATCCTCCGTGAGCAGCAGGATGTCCACACCCACCTGAAGTACCTGGAGGGTCAGTACCATGAACTTGAGGCCATCATTCTGCGTGGCAAGCAGCAGGCTATATGCAAGGATGAGGAGGTGAGTGGGAATAGGTAGGGTGTAGTGGAAAGGTACCTGATATCTTTCCCTGCCCATCCCCACTCTGCACTGCTTCACTGGCTCCTCCACTCTTCTGTGCAGAGCACAAAAGTTATCCCAGAGCGCGTCCAACAGATCTTCTGTGTCTCCTGTGGGAAATCCATCAGTATGCGTGTCGCTCTCCGCCACATGGAGCACTGCTTTGCCAAGGTTGGGGTATTGGCTGGGGCTGAGAGGGCAAGGGTGTTTTGGGCTTGGTGGTGTTCATGGGGGGGGGCAGGTTTGGTGCCTGGGTGTTTGTAGAAGGGACTACAACATACATCCATGGTTCTACTCATTTGTGCTTTTCTTCCATCCCCAGTATGAGGACAGAGATTGAGTATCAGCCAGTGAAGAGGGGGGCCACTGGCTGGGCAGACAGTAGCATAGGGTCCACAGGGGACAAATGTATTGTTTGGGGCTTTGTCATGGGTGGGCTTGCAATGTACATCTACAGTTCTTCCCATTTGTAATCTTTCTTCTCAGTATGAATGCAAAGCGTCCTTCGGGTCCTTGTACCCCACTTGCATTGAGGGGTGAGTATGGGTGCTGGTCAGGGTCAAAGACATGATGTGGATGGGGTCAGAAACAGGGTGGGCAAGATCATGGGCAGGATGTGGGTGGGCTCAGAGGCAGAGGCGGGTGAGTTCGGATCAGGGTATGGGCGAAGTTGGGGATAAAGTGTGGACAGGGTTCATGATAGGACCTCCTTCCTCCTCATCTTTAGCACCTCACTTTTAACCTCCCCCAGGGCCACAAGGCTCTTCTGTGATGTTTATGACCCAACCAGTGAGAGGTACTGTAAACGGCTCCAGGTGCTATGCCCTGAGCACTCAAAGGACCCCAAGGTGAGGCTCTTTCTTCCTCACCCTCCATTCCTCCTTTCTCCCTGCCTGACCTATTTCCTTCTTCATTCTGCTTTACTGCTTTCAAACCTCCTGGCCAACCATTATATACCCTCTTCCCTTCCAGACTACCCCACTTTCCCGCCTCCTCACTGCCCGAACACCTTCTGTTCTTACTTTCCTCTCTGTCTGACTGCTGTTTATTCATACCTTCATTGCCTGACCCCACCAACTCGCTCTCTCTCTCTCTCTCTCTCTCTCTCTCTTTATCTCTCTCTCTCTCTCTTTCTCTCAGCCGATCAATGATTCTCTCTCATCGATTCTCTCTCTCTCTCTCTCTCTCTCTGCCTTACCACCCTCTATTCCTCTGCTCCACACTGCATAGCCATTCCCCATTCTCTTTTCCTTGCTTGACCATCTTCCATTCCTTTCCCACCCCCTGCTCAACCACCCCCATTCCTCCTTTCCTCTTTGCATGGATGCCCTAAATTCCTCTCTCCCTCAGTTTCTGACTTCTCCCTCATTCTTTATTTTCCGTCCCTATCTGCCCCCAATCATCTTTTCCTTCCTTGTCATCTCCTAAAGCCTTTCCTCCCTGTATAACCAGCCTCCATTCTTCCATTTGTCCCACCTTCCCTGCCTCATTACTCACCTCCTCCATGCCTTGCCAACATTCATTCATCTACTTCTCCTTGTCAGATCTTCCCTCCACCCTCCTCTCCTTCCTGTTTGATCTCTTTGTTCTTCTATCCTTCCTGTCTGATCACCTCCATTCCTTCATCCCTGCTTGTTAACTTCTTCCATCCTCCATGCTTGATCATCCCCTTTTGCTTCCTCTTTTCTAACTAATCACTGAATTCCTTTCTCCTCCCCTTCTGGCTCACTCCTCATTTCTCTCCGTCTTGCCCAACTGCCCTCCATTCCCCTATTCCTTTCATCACACCTGCCTGATCATCCTCCATTACTATCTTCCTTCATACTTCATCATTCTTCATTCTTCCCCACAGGTATCCAGTGATGAGGTGTGTGGTTGCCCTCTAGTGCACAATGTCTTTGAACCCACTGGTAATTTCTGCTGCCTCCCCAAATGCCTGTGCATCCACCACTATTGCTGGGAAAAGCTGAGGCGTGCCGAAGTGGACCTAGAGCGTGTGCGAGCGGTAAGCAACAATGCTGAGTGGGGCTGAGGGATAGGATAGAATCCTGGAATGCCCTTCTCATGCTGATCCCCCACAGTTGTACAAGCTTGAATTGCTGAGTGAGCAGGAGCACAAGGTGCGTACATCTATGAGGAACCGGACAGGTCTGCTGGGCCTGATGCTTCACCAGACAATCCAGCATGATCCGCTCACCAATGACCTGCGCTCCAGAGAAGACAACTGAGCCTTGTTCAACTGAGATCCTGTACCCAGCATCCTGTACAGGGAGATTCATAAGTTCCTCACATGCCTATTTCTTTCATCACTTCTTTCTCAGGGCATCCCAGAGTCTCTGTGTTTCTCTGTTCATCATTTGGTCTCCTGTTTCTATCTATCCCCTTTTGGGAGGGAGTCATCAAAATTCTCTCCTGTTTCCGTTCATTCTTCTATCCCAGAACCTGGGATGGGTCAGGGGAATCTCATTTCCCACTGCCCAGAATTTTGTTAACTTTGGAAGAACAAGGGCTTTTAATATCCCTTGATGGCCCATCTGTCTGGCCACAAACCCAATTCTGAAATTCCGATGGTAGTGGGTAACAGTACATCTGTACTAATATTTTGTCAGGGGAGCTGGGACTTTACGAAGGGGATCTGGCATTCTTGACCCTTATTTCCCATGCCAAGCCATCACATATATAGTTGGTGCTTGATTAGTGCACAGCCACTTCACCAGCTTCTGTGTAACTGTTACTATTCCTTAGGCTAGAGGTGTTGGGAAAAGATTGAGATGTGAGATAGATTAATGTGAGATGGTACTCCCTGATGCTTCCACTTTAGAACACTGAGGAGAATTCAAGGTGTCATGGCAATCATGCCCTGCCCCTGCCGACCTGTTCTATCCCTGACCATCCCACGAGGTCCTAGCCCTTTCTGTCAGCTTTGGCACCTGCCAATCCAGTTCTGGTCTGTCTGTCTCCCCCGAGCCCTGCTAATCACATCCTGTTCTTCCCTCCAACACCCTGTTCTGACTCTGCCCTTTCCAGTTTGCCCTATCCACTGAGTCCCCATCCAGTCATGCCTATTTCAAGCCTATAGCATTGTCATAAGGGTACTGAGACCTCTGCCACATCTCCCTTTGCCAGCCCCAGCCAGTCCTCCTATGCCAATGGAGGTGTGTCTAGTAAAATAGCCTGTGGGTACTAATTCTTTATTAATTTTTACAATTACATTTTCTCCAGGGACTCACATATTTCATCTAAATATTTAAGTATGCTGCTTTAGACTTATACCTCACATTCTACTAGAACTAGTTTGTATTTATTACTATTTGGTGCAATAAGTAATTTCTTTTTTACTATAAATATTATATTTTTCTTTCTTTTCAAGTTGACCAGATTTGTTAGGAGCTGATCCATATAATTAATTATTTGAAAGGACCAGATTTTGTTTTATTTAAGCTTAAATTTTTATGAATTGCCACTTCTTGAGTTTTTGTTTTGTGTTTCGTTTTCATGTGTTTGATTAAGTTTGTTGTTCTTTTTCTAATTTCTTTTTTATTTTTAGTATATTTATTGTGGAGCATGATAGAGGACTTCATTTATTTGTATCTTCTTCAGTTTCTTTCTTTAGTGTCTTATAATTTCCCAAGTACAAGTCTTTTACCTCCTTTGTTAAATTTATTCCTAGGTATTTTATATTTTGATGCAATTGTAATATAAAATATAATGTAAATTGGATTGTTTTCTTAATTTTCTTTTCTGATAGTTCATTATTGGTGTATAAAACTGCAACCAGCCCAGCCAGCATGGCTCAGTGGTTGAGCATTGATCTGTGGACCAGGAATTCATGGTTCAATTCCCAGTCAGAGCATATACCTTGGTTACGGGGTGTGCAGGAGGCAACAGATCAATGATTCTTTCTCATCATTGATGTTTCTCTATGAAATCAATAAAAATATATTTAAAAAATAAAACTGCAACCAATTTTTGGATTTTTGTGTCCTGCTACATTACTGAATTTATTTATCAATTCTAGTATTTTTGGTGGAATTTTTAGGGGTCTCTATATAACGTATGTGGTCTACAAATAATAACAGTTTTTACTTCTTCATTTCCAATTTGGATGCCTTTTATTTCTTCTTCTTGTCTGATTGCTTTGGCTAGGACTTCCAATACGATGTTGAATATGAGTGGGGAAAGTGGACACACCTGTCTTGTTCCTGCTCTAAAGGAAAATGCTGACCTAAAGTGGAGAGACAACACTGAATATAGTGATGTTGGTGTGCCTCTCATTTTACAAATTCTTATTAGTCTTTGTAAATAGTGTATCCTCTTGTGCTTCTCATGGAGCATAATTATCTTGTGGGTTTTGTGGCTGTACATAGTATATTCACTCCAGCATGCCCACTTCTCTGAGACTCTTAATCCCTTCTTCCTATTGACATAGCAATTCTGGCATTTCAACATCACTTGGGGTGGATTGCCTTTCTCAGGTTTCTAGGAACCATTCTAGTAGTGAATTTGCATCATATCCTGAAGTCCTTGCCAAGATGTTAATCCTGCATCTCTGGTATATCTATCTACCCCTATGTTCTTCCCACCCATCATTCTTTAATAACTGCCCTCAGAGTCCCTCTTGATCAAACACCCTCAAAATCCAGTCCCACACACGCTCCCCCAGTTCCTGTTGGTACATGCAGGACAATTCTTGAATCTCCTTGGCAGTATTGTCCCTTTCCTCCCTTATCGTGCCCAGCATATATCCGCTGAGCTATGCTGTGACTTAATCCTATTTATAGTTGGCAAAGATAAGAAATAGGGGTCAATCCATGTGGGGGTACATGTATTCTTGTACAACAGAAGCATCTGCACTGTATTTCAGCATTGGAGTGTGCTAGTGTTTAAGAGAGAGGGATGGGCCACTTCTGCGGGCTTACAGGACCCAGAGATATGGTAATGAGCCTCCAAGATGGCTCCTAGAAACCTTGCCTTCTGGTATTCATGTCCTTGTATAGTCCCCTCCACACTGAATAAGGATTTGGCCCTGTAACCAATACAATACACTGGGAGTGATGATGTGTGACTTCTGGGACTACATCATAAAAACATTGCAGCTTCTCCCTTAATCACTTGGATCATTTGAGGGAAGCCAGTTGCCTTTCTGTGAGAAGAGTTCTGCAGAGAGAACCCTGTGGGGAAAAAACTGAGGTCCCTGGCCAACAGCCAGTACCAAGTTGCTGGCCATGTGAGTTCTCCCTGAATTTCTGACCCAGATTGGTTGTTTCACATAATTATTTTTAGTAGTTTTAAAAATATATATTTGTATTGATTTCAGAGAGGAAGTAAGAGGGAGAGATAAATAGAAATATCAATGATCAGAGAGAATCATTGATTGGTTGCCTCCTACACGCCCCCTTCTGGGGATCAAGCCCAAAACCCAGGCATGTGCCTTTGACTGGAATTGAACCCGGGGTCGATGTGAGAGAAACACATCGACTGGTTGCCTTATGCACGTGCCTGACCAGGGCCTGGGCTGGGGAGGAGCCTGCAACAGAGGTACATGCCCTTGAACAGAATCAAACCCAGGATCCTTCAGTCCGCAGGCTAACACTCTATCCTCTGCGCCAAACAGGCTAGGGCTTCACATAATTCTTTGAGAAATTTGCAACACAGCCATAATAACTGGAATAAGAAGAATCTGGAGACTGAACATTCTGTAGGTAATCAAACAAGAGGTCTCCAAAACATGTGTCAAGGTTGTATTCTTTCCCAATCAGGGCCCTGACCTTGGCATAGCAGATTGGCATTGGTTAGGAGTTTAGCCTTTGTGTTTGTCAACCACTCTGACCAAGTCGTGAGCCTTGTCCTTAGTGTTCTTTGCCCTCTCTCTGCTGGAGATGACAGTTTCTTCATATGCTGCTGCCAAGGTCGTCCCTTAGCTTTTACACTTGGGTTTCAAATGCCTGTTAATCACTCTGCCTTTTAGAATCTTTTTCTAGATTGTCAATTGAGTTTAGTGATATCCACCCAATACTTTTTGCATTACTATTATTTCCCCCATGTCTCTAAAATATCTGATATATTGCACCTTCTAGAGCAGTGGTTCTCAGCCTTCTGTCCCTTTAAATACAGTTCCTCATGTTGTGACCCCAATCATAAAATTATTTTCGTTGCTACTTCATAACTGTAATGTTGCTACTGTTATGAATCATTATGTAAATATCTGATATGCAGGATGGTCTTAGTCGACCCCTGTAAAAGGGTCGTTAGACAGCCAAAGGGGTCGCGACCCACAGGTTGAGAACCACTGGTCTAGAGCATTCCCTTTTACCAGTAGTCATCCCAGTTCACCACCTGTGAGTTTTAACAATTGAATTGATTTTTTATTCCAGGAGCTATTTTTCAGATGAGTAGTGAGCAACCAAGTTTCAAAACACCATCTCATCCACACCTTGCCTTCTCAGACCATTTCTGGGTACCAATTGTTACATGTTAAGTTTGTTGGAATGAGGGGATAGAAGGGGGAGAAGTTGAGCTGTGTTGCAGACCAAATGACAGCCTTGGCCAACCACACAAAGAGCTCTGGAGCTAGAATGTTCTTTCCTGTGTTGGGCCTTTATTCTCTGGACTTGATCAGATATCGAATGTGGGCTGCCCCAGAAAAGGGCATGACCTTGGGCAAGGTGGCTGTCTGCAACAGAGGCAATTCCTGGAGCAATTGATAGTCCTGAATACTGTCAGTTGACAGCTGGGGAATGGAAAAATTCTACAACTTGGAATTCTATGCAGTCATAAAAAACTATGGAGTGAAAAAAACCAAGATGCAGAGAATTTTGTATAATATGATTTCATCTCACTTTTGTAAAACAAAAAAAAGAATGTATTTGTGCAATAAAATTTACACACAGACATGGAAATAAGAGTGAAATGGTTCCTACCTGATGTTAGCACTGGTTATTTGTGGGGAGGATTGCAGATGTAGGTATAAGTAGAATGCAAGGAAGAAGAGGAAGTTAAAGCAACTGAAATAGTAATAGGTATCAATAAAAGTGTTTGTTTTTTTAATCCTCACCCAAGAATATTTTCCACTGATTTTTAGAATGAGTGGAAGAGAGAGGGAAAGACAGAGAGAAATATTGATGTGAGAGAAACACATCGATTGGTTGCCTCCTGCACGAGGCCCAACCAGGGCCAAGGCTGGGGAGGGACCTGCAACTGAGGTACGTGCCCTTGACTGGAATTGAACCCTAGACCCATCAGTCCGCAGGCTGACGCTCTATCCATTGAGCCAAACCGACTAGAGCTAAAAGTAAGTTTTAAATTGGTATGACCAATGGTTGCTTTCTGTTTCATGTATGTGTCAATAAAAGCATCCTCTAGGACATTTATTATTCACAGTTCCTTGTAAAAGAAAATCTAAGTAGTAATTATAAAAGTGCAGCATTAGGACAAATTTCCAACCCTGCCCCACAACGAGTTTGCTGCCCCTTAGCACCTCAAATATGAAAATTATAGAGATGCCACTGCTGCTGGGAGATGTCATGAGGCAGAGGTGAGAAAAATCCATCATATCCTTTCAATGGATGAACTGCTACACATTCTACGAAATCCAGCCCACACACCTCCTATGGGAAGCTCTCCCTGAGTGATAGGAGGATTCATGCCAGCTGAAGGCCCCTTTGACCCAGAAGGTGGGAAAGGCTTTTTGAAAGGAGCTGGCCCTGAGGTCTGCTGTCCTCTATCCTTGTGCCCTTAGACCAGTCACATGCTTTTTAGGCCCCAGTTCAACATTCTGGACAGTAGAGGGCTGGACTCTGATTACTAAATAGTCCTCTGGTTCTCCCACAGTCCTGGATTGGATAATTGTTTGTTGAGTGAACAAGTAAAAGAACAAATTAAATCTGTGGAAGCTGGTTAGTACATATACATGTCTAAAATTGTTCCCAGCATTATCATTAATTTTGTTGGGTGTGTTGATGGTACTGTGGTTATGTTAAAAGAAGAAGGAGAAGAAAACAAAGAAAAAGCAAAGGGAAGAAAAGCATCCTCATATATTAAAGATTTATATTGATGTATATGGGTGGAATGAAGTCTGGCTTTAAAATATTCAAACAAAGAGGATTGTGAGTGAGGTGTGGAGAAATGACAAAACAAGAAAGACCAAATATCGATAACTATTGAAGCTGAGTACTTAAAGATTCCGCATACTATTGTTCTACTTTAGTATATATGTAAAAAGTTCGTGAAGTTTTTTAACGAAGACAAGAAATGGATGGAAATATTTACAAGTAACAATATATATATTTTTAAATATATATTTTTATTGATTTCAGAGAGGAAGGGAGAGGGAGAGAGAGAGAGATAGAAACATCAATGATGAGAGAGAACCACGGATCGGCTGCCTCATGCATGCCCCTTACTGGGGCTTGAGCCCACAATCCGGGCATATGCCCTTGACTGGAATTGAACCCGGGACCCTTCAGTCCACAGGTGGACACTCTATCCACTGAGCCAAACCAGCTAGGGCACAAGTAACAATATTAATATTAGACAAAATATATTTCAAAGAGAAGAATTTTAAGAGCTAAACAAATTCTTAATTTAAAAGCATGTAGCCACCAAAAAGATGCACCAATCATGAGCATATGTATGAGTATGTGTATGCTTTTTATATATATAAAATAAATACTGATATGATAGGGAACATTTTTCAAATATTCATTTACAGTGGAAGAATAATACATGTCACAGAAATGGACAGATCAAGTAGATGACATGTGTAAGTAAGTTACAAAGATTGGAATACTACAACTAACATACTTGATATTTTATAGATCTACATTTGATCTGTATTTTGTACTCAACAGAGAAGGCATATGTTTTATACATAAATGAAACATCCTGAAAAATTCTCCTTGCAATAGACCACAAAGGAAATAATAAATACTTCAAAATCATATCACACAGACCATATTCACAGACCACAATGCAATAAAAATGGAGGTAAAAACAAAAAGACATAGTGAAATAAGTCAGTCAGAGAAAGACAAATGCCATGGAATCTAATGTACAAAATAAGCTGATGAACAAAAGAGAATCAGAGGCATGGATATAGGGAACAGAGTGACAGATGTCAGAGGGGAGGAAGATGGGGCAGGCTTGATGAAAGAAGGTGAAGACATAAACCAATGAACATTTATGCATAGCCCATGGACACACACAACAATGTGGTGATGGCCAGAGGGGAGGGAGGGTGAGGGCTGGGTGGAGGTGGGCAAAGTGGGGGGAAAATGGGGATATCTGTAAAGTGTCAACAATAAAAATATTAAAAGAGAGAGATATAGAAACAAAAAATTCAAGTGCCTGGACATGGGTGATTTCAAAATAATCATACTGGGTGAAAGAAGCCAGACATAAAACAGAAAATACTGCATGATTCCATTTCTATAATCTCTTAAAAATGCATATGTGAATCTATAGTGACAGAAAATATGTCAGTGGTTACTTAGAAGTGAGAATGAAGGAAGTGATGGATTGCAAATAGAGATGAAGGCCGAAACCGGTTTGGCTCAGTGGATAGAGGGTCGGCCTGCGGACTGAAGGGCCCCGGGTTCGATTCCGTCAAGGGCATGTACCTTGGTTGCGGGCATATCCCCAGTGGGAGATGTGCAGGAGGCAGCTGATTGATGTTTCTAACTCTCTATCTCTCTCCCTTCCGCTCTGTAAAAAATCAATAAAATATATTTAAAAACAAACAAACAAACAAACAAAAAAACAACTAGAGATGAAGAAAGTTTGAGAGGGGCAGTGATAGAAATATTAATTATCTTAATTGTGGTGATGTTTACATGGGTGAATACTGACCTAAGAAATTTTGCTTAAAAATGAAAAGTTTAGAGCACTATAATTTAGGCCCATCAAAAAATCATAAATAAAACATTAGCAAACAGAACCCAACAGTATATTGAAAGACTAACACATTAGGAATCTAATAAACAAAATAAACTGATGAATAAAATAGGTCCAGAGGCATGGACACATGTAACAGAATAACAGATCTTAGCAGGTGGGGTGGGAGGGGGGGCGGGAATGGGAAGAGATTAACCAAAGAATTTATATGAATATATGCAAGATGATCTGTTAAATTACAGATTGTTACCCCGCCTCAAAGGAAAAGAAAGCAAGAAAGAGAGAAAGACCAACAAACACATCATAACCAAATAGGGCTATAGTAGGATTCCAAGGGAAGTTTTAAATTTTTGAAGTGAGTCATCATATTAGTTGAACTGAACACAGGAAAAAATCATTGAGAGAAAAATATAATTTTATTTTGTTAATTTTAAAATTGAATTTAGCCCAGCTGGTATAGCTCAGCAGTTGAGCATCGACCTAGGAACTAAGAGTTGCTGGTTCGATTCCTAGTAAGGGCACATGCCTATGTTGTGGGCTCAATCCCCAGTGGGGGGAGTGCAGGAGTCAGCCTGATCGATGTTTCTATCACTCTATCCCTCTCCCTTCCTCTCTCTGTAAAAATCAATGAAAACGTATTTTAAAAAATAAAATAAATTGAATTTATTAGGGTGACATTGGTTCATAAAACCATACAGGTTTCAAGTCAAATAAAACATCATCTGCACATTGCATCATGCGCCCATCTCCCCAAGCAAAATCTCTTTCCATCCCCATGTTTCCCCCCTTTGCCCACCTCCACTCACCCTATGTGAAAAGATGCCCAACCATCCTCATATTAAGAGAAATGAAAATTAAAACCACACTTGGCATACCATTTCTCACCTATGAGATTAGCAAAAATCTAAAAGTTGAACAATCCACTCTGCTGGTGAATTTGTGGGAAAACTGCTGGGGGTAGTCAAAGTGATACAATCATACAGAGGTGTGGATGGAAATATTTACCAAATTAAAATGCACTTAATTATGACTCAGAAACTACACTTCCGGGACTCTATTCTATGAATATATCCACACACGTTTGGAAAACATATTACAAGGTGGCTCATTGTGGCATTGTTTGAAATAGAAAAGTATAGGGGTAAAAATCTGTGTTCATCAGTTGGGCTCAAAGAAATCAATAAAATCAAGTAATCAACATGATTCCAGCCAGTAGACTCAAGCATCAAGATGTAACATTAGAAGAAAATAACATGGTTTCAAAGCCAAGACAAAGTAAGAGCTAGAAACCAGTATATCTGACAAATTGCAATTGGGGGGGTGACTGGAATCAATGAGTCCAGATTGTATCCAGGTGTCCTAGAAGAATGTTAGAGTAGTACTTACTATTCCTTAATTGCGCTGCTATTTCTTAAAAACTAATTGTGTATTACATAATGTATCTGCAATCAGAAAAGCAATAAATCTGATTGTAGATGCATTAATATAAATTCTAAATAAAACATTAGTAAACAGAACCCAACAGTACACTGAAAGACTAACACATCAGAAATCTAATGAACAAAATAAACTGAGGAGCAAAATAGGTCCAGAGACATGGATACATGGAACAAAATAACAGATCTGGCGGGGGAAGGAGGGTGCAGGAAGAGATTAACCAAAGAACTGGCACATTAATATAATCATCCTTAAACAAACATGCAAGGGGAAAGAAAACTCTTTATCAAAGAAAGTTAGCTAATAAATATAGAAAGATGATAGGATTAGAAAATCACCATTTTGCAACCCCCAAGTTAACCATTGTTTTAGGTGAAGATCATCAGTGGATGCTAAAACCATCTTGTGAAAGCATACTTGAATGTTATGGGCTGAAATGTGTTCCCCCAAAATTCATATGTTGAAGCCCTAATCCCCAGTATTGCAGAATGCAAAATGTGACATATTTGGAGATAGGGCTGTTAAAGAGGGGATTAAGTTAAAATGAGGCCTTTAGGATGATTCCTGATCCAATCTGACTAGTGTTCCTGTAAGAAAAGGAGATTAGGACATATAAAGAGACACCAGGTGTGTATAGGACAGTATTCTGTCCTTAGCTGCAGATATTAAAATATTCTGACCTGCACTCTTCCTCGTTTTTAACTAAATACACACATAAATGTGAAGATTTGTAACTGGCCTGCCCCAGGATGCAGAAAATCAGTGCCAGAGTTTAAAGGAGACTCTGATCCTCCTATTTAAAGTGGCAGTCCCCCCAAATTTCCAACTCATATCACTCAGCCCTATCCACCCTCCTTTAGCAATTATCACCTCTTAATAATTTATAGTTAGCTCTCTTCCCCTCTAGGATGCCAGGTTCATGAAGCTAGGGATTTAGGGGCTCTTCTGTTTTACCAAATATCAGATACTAAGGGCAGTGACTGGTGATCAATAAATATTTGATGAATGAACAAATAGTCTCATATACTTGTAAGTTCTCCCTCTCTTTAGTATTTCCTGCTACTCATATCAAATCAATTTTATAATTAGTCATATCACCCAGAGATGCCTGCAGAGTCTTTTGGAGGGAATAATTAATCTTTTAAGAAAATGAGTCCAGTGTGTGTGTTTTGCTGCTCTCTACATGTGTGGTAAAGATACCAAAAATAAGCAGTTGATTATTCCACATATGTGAGAAGCAGAAGTCATTGCAGTATCAGCATGAACAAGTCAATGAGCAAACAGTAGATCAATAAGATAATTTCTGATAAAAAGGAAGGCTATGAAGAAAACTAAAGCAGGCAAGGAGCTTAAGCAGTGGGGTAGGTCAGGGAAGAAAGACGCCTGAAGAAAAGACATTTGAGCAGACATGAGTGGCATGATGGGGTGAGCCATGGAGCCAGGGCATGCATATATATACATATATATGGCAGGAGCCTCAGTAAGTATCAAAGCTGTGGAGATCCTGCCTCCTTGCTATCCTACCATCTCCAGTCTTGCCCCATTCAAGGAAAGGGGCAGCACTTTTCTCCATGCAAACTTTCTCTTTTTACATATAAATATCGACCTAACAAATTTTCCCAATTAATTAAAATACTTAATTTGAATAATACAACTAATATTTATGCATCTACCATCTACTAGTAAAAGGTAGGGCCTTGACAATAACCTCCATGTATTTATGTGTTACCTCAATTCATTGCCTTGCCTCCACTCAACTTAGGTAAACATCATCCTGAATCCCAAGTTCATCAATTTTTTTATTTCCTTTTTATTTTTTTTAAATGTATTATTATTATTGATTTCAGAGAGGAAGGGAGAGGGAGAGAGAGAGAGAACCATCAATGATGAAAGAGACATCATTGATTGACTGCCTCCTGCACACCGCCCCCTACTGGGGATCAACCCTGCAACCCAGACATGTGCCCCCGACTGGAATTGAACCCGGGACCCCTCAGTCTGCAGACCAATGCTCTAGCCACTGAGCAAAACCAGCTAGGGCATTATTTCCTTTTTATATTATTTTATTACAACTATACAAAATCCTAAATAGTTCATGTTCTCTATATTAGTAGCTTTTAGTTTTATAAAAGTATATTTTACACAATCTTTTGGGAATTATAGGATTTTTTCCCCTTAATATTCATCCATGTTGTTGGATATTATTCTAGTTCATTCATTTTGACTTCTGTTGATGAATATCCATTTTTGCTTCCAGTTTTTGCTGGAAACAGGATGCCATGCATAGCCTAGGTTTCATGTGCAAGTGTTTCTCTTGGATATATCCTAAGAGTGGACTGGCTGGATTGTGAGGCATATAAATATTCACTGTAGGAGGGAATGCTAACTATTTTCTAAAGTGGTTTCACTTATTTACATTCTCCAATGCTTGGCATTATCACTTAAAAGTTTTGCAAATTGAATGGGTGTAAAATGTCATCTCAACATGTCTTTTTTTTTTAAAAATATATTTTATTGATTTTTTACAGAGAGGAAGGTAGAGAGATAGAGAGTTAGAAACATCGATGAGAGAGAAACATTGATCAGCTGCCTCCTGCACACTCCCCACTGGGGATGTGCCCGCAACCCATGTACATGCCCCTGACCGGAATCGAACCTGGGACCCTTCAGTCCTCAAGCCGACGCTCTATCCACTGAGCCAAACCGGTTTCGGCATCTCAACATGTCTTGATTTGTATTCCCCTGATCATTAAAGAATGTTTATTGGCTCTATCTTTCTTTCTTCTCTGAAATGGTCTAACAGATAAACATATTTTTTAACGTAACCTAGTACTATTGTGACACTCAACAACATTAACAATGATTCCTGGCACTCTATTAGAAGTGAATGCATACCAAATGTGCTTCCACTGATTCTATTTCTTTTTTCATTTATTTATTCAACAAACACCCATACCAGGACTACAGGGGTCCCCTCAGAATATCTTCCTCACCCGAGGATTTGGAAAGGCCTACCTCTTTTTGGAGGATTCACTGGAGGAGGAGATATTTGAACTTGGTTTTGAAGTGTAAGCAGGCATTCCCAGGTGAAGGGCAGCACGACTTCTTCCCCATTTACCCCAGTGACATCTCCCAGAAGGGCAGGGCATCTGCAGAGTTTCCATGTTGGAGATGATAAGGGGCAGCAAACTGGTTGAAGGGCAGAATCTGTGTTGCCTTAAAGCTACATTTGCAAACTAAGAGGGTATCACTATATAGGTTTTATTTTATGAGGAAATAAAAACAATAGTTTCTTAAAGATGTTTTTATTGGCAATATTGCATTAGGTTAAGAAAAAATAAAAAGGCTAAGGGGGGAAGTTGGGGGACATCTGCAACACTGTCAACAATAAAAAGTGCAGTTCAAAAATTTTATTATTCATACATATTTTATTTTGGATAGGTGGAGTGGAAGATAATGTAGATTATGAGAACATTCAACCCCTACAGCCAACCTCCACAAGCACAGTAGAGGAAAAGCTAACACTGACTTCTCCCCTTTTTCCTCCAGTGC
>NW_006296623.1:56868-70222 GCF_000327345.1 Myotis davidii | reverse complement strand
TCCTGTGTTATCTGTCAGGAGATGATAGCATGGCACCTCTGCGTCTTTCCAGAGGCCCCTCGGTTTCTCTGAACATTATTACACAAATCTATAGACCAAAGACCCCCTCCTTCGGAAAGCGTGCTTCCCGCCACCTGTGAGACAGTTCCATCGCTGGGCTCTGTGACTTAGAGGCTTCCTCATCCTCCGTAGGGAATGGACACTCCTTCAACATGGTGTATTCCACGACGAGGAAGCGCTACCTGGGCGCGGCCATATTCCCCAGTGCTACCAAGGGGTGCCAACTGCATACCATCTCCTCAACTCTTGGCTGCCGGCGGCTTCAAATGTGGTTCTGCGCATGTGCAGAAGCACGCCCCCTTCCTGAGACGCCCCGAATCCCGAGAAGGGGCGATGCTAGGGGTGGTGACCGGAAGCGGCTGTGGTTCTCAGCCACGGTTGAACAGTTGTTGTCAGGAGGATCTCAGTGCTCTGTGCCGGAGGCGTTTCGCAGGGATGCGGCCCTGGGGAGGGTGAGTGCTGGGGAATTTTGTGTGATCAGTGATGCACTCGGTTGTCTAATTGTAGTTGGATAATTCGCTCATTATTTTGCAGGATTTGCTTTTCTCATGTCAATGTTAAGGTCTTAAAGTTCACTAAAAACCACAAGGTTTGGTGCATTGTGTGCTAAGTGTTTTCTAAGAGTTGACAATTTTTCCTTCTGCCCATGAGTTATTTAGAAATGCGTTTTCAGTTTCTAAAAGTTTATTTAATAGGTTTCTAACCTGAGAAAAATGTGGTCCGAAAAATGTCTATGTGAAGCTCATTCCTTGAAATATGAGGGCATGCATGGCCTAGTACGTGGTGAATGTTTATACATGTTCCATATATAAATTGACAATAATATTTCATTATTTAGTTGTCAGTTGCATTGTACAATATTTGTACACTTTTTTGTCTGCTTCTTGTACTTCTGGGAGAGGAGAGATAAATTTTCTACTGTGATGCTGATTTGTCCATTTTTCCTCCCTGCTGTCCATGATCCATTTGAGTTAAGTTTCATATGAAGTTAGAGGTTCTTTTGTTTGAATGTCCAATTATTCAAGCACCATTTATTGAAAACACCATTCTTCCTCTGTTGATATGTTTTGCATCTTTATCAAAAATAAATTGGCTGTAGTTGTGTGGGGCTATTTTTAGGTTCTCTATTTTGTTCCATTGATCTATGTCTCTGTCTACTTTTATCATGAATAAGTGTTGAATTTTGTCATTCTGTGTATGAATTTATATGATCTTGTGATGTTTTTTATCTTTAGCCTGTTAATATGAGGGAATACACTGGTGAGTTTTGAATATTGAACCAGCCTTACATTCCTGGAATAAAGCTTACGTAATTGTAGTGGTATACTTCCTTTTATGTATTGCAGGAATTGACTGGCTAATGCTTTTTTCCCCCCAGGATTTTTGCATCAAGTTCATGAGAAATACTGATCTACAGTTTTCTTTTTTGTGTATTATCTTTGTCTGTTTTAATATTAGGGTAATACTGGCATCATAGAATGACTTGAAAAATGTCCACTTCTATTTTCTGGAAGAGATTGTGTAGAATTATGCTAATTTTTCTTTAAATGTTTGGTGGAATTCTCCAGTGAAATCATCTGGGTCTGGAAATTTCCTTTTGGAAGCTATTTTATTATGTCTTTAGTTTCTGTAGTAGTTATATGACTATTCAGATGATCTAGTTAATATCTTTTCAGAGTAACTATTTAATAGTGGGTGAGTTGTAGGAGTTTGTGTTTTGTGAGGAATTGGATTATTTCATCCTAGTTGTTGAACTAATGTGCATAAAGCTGTGTTTGGTATTCCCTTTCCTTTTAATAGCTGCAGGATCTGTAGTTATATCTCCTGTTTCATCTCTGCTGTTGGTAATTTGTGTCTTCTTTTTACCTTTGTCAATCTTTCTAGAGGACTACCAATTTTATCGTTTTCAAAGAACTTTTTAACACTCGTTTGTATTTCTGTGGGGTCTGTTGTTATTTCTCCTCTTTCATTTCTGATTTTGATAATTTTGGTTTTCTCTCTTTGTTTCTTGGTGAGCCTGGCCAGAGGTTCAATAAAATATATTTTTTTAAAAAAGAACCAGCTTTTGTTTTCATTGATATTCTCTATTGTTTTACTGTTTTCAGTTTCATTGATTTCTGCTCTTATATTTATTACTTCCTCCCTTCTCTTGTTTTGGGTTTACTTTGCTCTTTTTCTAATTTTTGAGATGGGAGCTTAAATTATTGGTTTAAGACCTTAATTCTGAAAATATAAACATTTAAATTCATAAATTTCCCTTTCAACACTGATTTATCTCCATTCCACAAATTTTCAACAGGTTGTATTTATATTGTTACTTTTTAATTTCCTTTGAGACTTCCTCTGTGATCCATGATTATATAGAAATGGATTATTAATTCCCGAGTTTTTGGTGACTTTTGTTTTATTTTTTTTGTTATTGATTCAGCACTATTATAATCAAAGAACTTATGCTTTATGATTTCAATTTGTTGAGATTTGTTTTATGACTCTGGATGTGGTATATCTTAGGGAATGTGGCATGGGTACTTGAAGAGAATGTGTATTCTATTAGTGTTTGTCTGGAGTAGGGTGGGTATGTTCAGTTAGGCCACACTTTTCTTGATACTTCGATTAAGGGGAGTAGACTTTTCTTAGAGCTTTTTAGTCTGTGCCTGTTGACAGTTTTTAGTTATAGACCTCTACAATGTTTTGTTTGTGATATATGGGAGGGGAAATGAAAGAGGGAATTCACCACTGCACTGTTCCCCGGGCTCTGAGGTCTGTGGGCTGGCCCCTTTCCTTTCTACCTTTCAGTCTTTGTATTTGTTGTGCTATGTCATTTTTGCTCTGGTCTCTTCTACATTCATTGTTCTCTTTTGTGTTTCTTCCTCTATTAACTTTGTTAATTTACATTTTGCTAGGAAAGCCCTTCTTTCACATCAATATTAAAGAATGTTGCCTGGCTGGCATGGCTCAGTGGTTGAGTGTTGATCTAGGAACCAGGAGGGTCACGGTCTGATGCCCAGTCAGGGCACATGCCCGGGTTGTGGACGCAATCCTCAATGGGGGCCGTATGAGTGGTCTCCCAGGCTCTCTTGCAGCTGGTGGTGCCGTGTGGCCTAGTTCTGGCCTATTAGATGTAAGAAGCAGCTTTTAATATATATATATATATATTTGTATATATATATAAAATGTTTAAGCTAGTCTCCTTTATCTGGTTTGCTAGGGGGTTATCAATGACATTGGTCAGCTCAAAGATCCAACTCTTTGTTTCTTTGAAATTCCCTATTGTTATATTTATTTGATTTAAAATTTCATTTTTATTGAGTACTACTTTTTTGGGTGGTTTGCTTAATTTTGTTTTTTCTACTTCTAATGTTTTAGGTTGAACAAATAGCTCTTTTTGTTATATTTATTTTTAATTAAAAATAAAGCCATTTAAAGCTATAAATTTCACTTTATATGTAACTTTGGTGTGTTACATGACAACTGGTAAAAATTGTATAGCTTCTGTATTGATTTTCTACTGTGGTCCTGGATTGTATTTCTTTTCTTTAAAAACAGGCTTATTTAGATCTACAAAACAGATTTATTTAGATACATCCCAATACCATAAAAATTCACCCATTAAAGCATATGATTCAATGGTATTAAGTACATTCACAGAGTTGTCCAGTCATCAATCACCACAATCTAATTTTAGAACATTTTCAACTTTGTACACAATAGCAGACATTCATCACTTATGACATCCCACACTCCCACCCTAGGAAACCTCCAATCAATTTCTGTCTCTATGTATTTGCCCATTTTAGACATTTCACATAAATGAAATCATGCAATATCTGGTCTTCTGTGACTGCCATCTTTCATGTAAGATAACGATTTCAAGGTTTTTTCATGTTATAGCATATATCAGTACTTTTTATTGGCAAATACTATTTTATTATATAGATCTACCACATTTGTTAATCCATTCATCAGTTGATGGACATTTAGGTGGGTTCTACTTTTTCATATATATACATATATGTTTATTATGCAAATGAGATTGGGACTCCATAACAGTCACAACCAGCTCAGGAGGAGGGGCTGGGCGCAGCCCAGAGCCTGAGAGATCAACACAGAGGGGCACCTGCTCCAAGCCTCTGCAGCGTGGCTGGGGGCAGGCCCCCAGCGGACACACACACAAATACACACACACACACACGGGGTGCCTACTCTGAGCCTCCAACGCAGCTGGGGGCAGGACCCCAGTGGACACACACAGGCACACACACACAGGGGCACCTGCTCCGAGCCTCTGACGCAGTTGGGGGCAGAACCCCAGCAGACAGACAGACACACACACACACACACACACACACACGGCATCTGCTCCAAGCCTGTGACACAGTTGGGGGCAGGCGCCCAGTGGATACACACACACAGACACACGTGAGCGCTCAGCACTTGATCTGAGCCTCTGTGGCCAGACTGTGGAGCAGGCCTAAGCCATCAGTAGGATATCCCTTGAGGGCTCCTGAACTGTGAGAGGGGGCAGGCTGGGCTGAGGGATTCCCAACCCCCAGTGCACGAATTTCATGCACCGGGTCTCTAGTCCTATATAATAAAAGGCTAATGTGCAAATTGACCCAACCGCAGAATGACTGGTCACTATGACATGCACTGATGCAGGAGCTGCCCCCTGGTGGTCAGTTGGCTCCCACGGGGGAGCACTGCTCAGCCAGAAGCCCTGCGGCAGTGCTAAGGATGTCCAACTGCCGGCTTAGGCCTGCTCCTCAGACTCTGAGAGGGTGCAGGCGGGGCTGAGGGACCGCCCGGAGTGTACGAATTTTGTGCACCGGACCTCTAGTTATGAATAATACTGCTGTGGATATTTGTGTACAAGTTTTGGAGTATACATGTGTTTTCATTTGTTTTGGGTAGATACCTAGTAGTGGAACTGCTGGATCATATGGTGGCTCTGTGGGTAACATTTTGCCAAACTGTTTTTCAGAATGCCTGAATTATTTTACAATTCTTCCAGCAATGTATGAGCACTCCAGAGTATTCACACCTTACCAACACTTGTTATTGTTTCTTGTTGTTGTTATTTTTGCTATCCTAATGGATATGAAATGGTCTCCAAATGAATTAAAAATTTTGGTTTTGATATACATTTCCTAATAACTAATGGCATTGAACACCTTATTCTATGAACAAAGAATGTAGCCTGTCAATTCTCAGCATTAAAACATCTACCAGATTTTCTTTGTAGATAAGTTATTGGATGGAATTTTATAAGAGTACCATGGGCATAAGAAAAGAAAGCATATTTTCTCTTTCTTTAGTGCATCATCATCTTTGTGTTTAAAATTTAACTTGTTCATGCCTTTTATTTTATTTACTTCTTATTTAACTTTCTTGTTTTCTCTTTATCTCATCTCTTACTTTTGTTGTCTTAATTTCTCTTCATTTTATGTTGATATCGCCCCTTCTCTTTCCTAAAAATAATGACTAAATCTGTAGGGCCTCTATTGGTTCACCAGCATAAAATTATACCTCAACTTGGATATGGAGACACCCTCTCTTCCCTCAACAGGAGAAACAGTTTTACCTTTGGATATTTTTGAGGCAGTTAAACAATTTTAGTCTCAGCCTATTAGTATTTTCCTTCTGATCTGTCTCTTCTATTTTAAGAAACTTTACTTAACATTTTTATTCCAAATCAAAGTCATGTTTTCAACATCTAGTAAACAGAACCACATTTATTTTGAGCCTACCATATAACAGGTACCATATGGTATAGTATTGACAATGTGAACTTTGAAACCACATAGACTGGGTTTTACTTAACATCTGTAAACTTCTGTTTCTTTATGCATAAAATGAAATAATAATTGCAGCAACACATTGATGATAGGATTGTTGTGCAAATTAAATGAGGTATCTGCTTCTGCACATTAGATGATTCCTTGTAATAACAATGCTTGCTAATATGAATTAAAAGTTTACTTGGGCTCGTCTGGTCTGGTCTGGTGCTAAGTGCCTTACAAACATCATCTTATTTAACTCTCACAACCCCTTGAGATAAATGGTTTTGACTCATTTTGAAAAAAAACACCTAAAGAAACATTTTCATATTCTCATAGCTAAAAGTTGGCTGAGCTAGAATTTAAGCCTTCATTAATTTTAGTCTAAATCTGTGGTCTCGCTCATATTCCATTTTTGTGAATAACTAGAATAGGTGTTGACTGGACATTTTCTACTCCCACAGCATCCAGTGCCATACTCTGGTGCCCCCAAGTAACGTTTGTGGCATGAATGCTGGTTTGACTAACCATGTGAACACTGTCTTTTCAGGTTTCTTGGAGTCTCTGTGGAGCTCCTGGACCAGACCCCACAGTGAAGGCTACAAGATCTTCCTTCTGGTCCCAGAAGCTCTGTTTGAGTCCACAGACCCTGCCTGTCCCTAGGTTCCTGGTAAGAGCGGAGTTGTCAGCAAAAGAGCCTGAGGCCTGAGGCCCAAGTAAACATGCCAGCCAACCAGAGCTCTCCCCAGTGGTCCCTGGCCCTGACTGCAGGAGGAAGAGACAGCTCCTGTGAGGTAAGGAAGGCAAAGAGGTGCCTATTTCTATACTACTTTTTCTTTTTCTTGGAATTAACAGTTTTCTGGTTTAGTCATTACTTTGCTTTACTATATACAGATCAATAATTCAACTTCAAATTCTTTCTAATTGTTTAAATCTCCTCTCTGTATATTCAAACATATAGATAATAATCATAGTGACAATAATTGTAAACACTCACATAATGTTTACTATGTGCCCAGCACTGTTATACACATACTACATATACTAACTCATCTTCATAACAACCTCAAGAAGTGTGTGTCATTGTTACTCCAATTTTATAGAGGGAAACGTGGGCATAGAGAAAAACTATCTGGCTCAATTTTACACAGCTACTGGTAGGTGGGAATGGTCTCAACTCAAGGCAGCAATGTCTTCTCTGTGATAAATTCTTTCCTGGAACTTGTTGACCAGGCTGCTGGTCTGGTTTCTCCCTCAACTTCACACACAGCTATTATCTTGGTGTCTTCCCTATGTTATCTCCCAGGAAATCCTTTTCACCTCTGTCTTGTTGCACATCCCCTTTCCTGGGTTCCTATGTCTTCTTTCTTGTTTATTGGATCCTCTGCCTTCCTCTTTCTTGGTCTACACCCTCATTTTGTGGGAGCACATCCTCCAGTCTATCCTTGAAAATGGATACATGACAGGTGGATTTTATGAAACGTTGTATGTCTGAAAATGTCATGCAAAATTATATTTATTTAATATATATAATTGTAGAAATACATTTATAGAAATAAAAAAGTAATAAGTGCCTTGGATATGTATTAGAAGGAGAGAAAGGGAGAGAGAGAAAAAAACACATTGATCAGCTGCCTCCTACATGCACCCAACTGGGGACTGAACCTGCAAACTGGTTATGTGCCTTGACAGAGAATTGAACCAGCAACCTTTTGGTTCCTGGGACAACACTCAACTAACTGATCCATGCCAGCCAGGGTGGAAATATATTTATTTGACTCTGATACTAAATTTATCTTTTCATCTAGATATAGAATTCTCGGTTGGAAATCATTTTTGTGCAGAATTTTAAAAGCCTATTTCCAGTCTAGTCATTTTCTCTACTTTTCAAAAAACTTCTTATTCAGCTGTTGAACCTCCTAATTTTTTTTTTTAAATATATTTTATTGATTTTTTACAGAGAGGAAAGGAGAGAGATAGAGATAGTTAGAAACATCGATGAGAGAGAAACATCGATCAGCTGCCTCCTGCATATCCCACACTGGGGAAGTGCGCGCAACCCAGGTACATGCCCTTGACCGGAATCGAACCTGGGACCCGTCAGTCCGCAGGCCGATGCTCTATCCACTGAGCCAAACCGGTTTCGGCTAATTTTTTTAGTTTTTGTTCTGCTTTCCATTTCTTTATCTTTTGTTTTCCTTTCTAAGAGTTTTTTGGAACACTTTATCTTATAAATCTCCTTTTGTGTCTCTCATTAATGCTGTTACATATTTTTTATTTTAAATAGCTCTTTATTTTCAGAATATTCTCTTTTAATAGCATGCTATTTTTGTTTCATGGATGCAGCATCTTATCACTCTAAAAATATTAGTAATAATTTTAAATTTAATTTTGGTTGACAATATAGACACATAGCTCAAAAATGAAAATATATAAAAATTCAAAACTATAAAAATCTACATAGCCTAAACTTAGCCAGGTAGCTCAGTTAGTTGGAACATTGTCATGTACACTCAAAGGTTGTGAGTTCATTTCCCAGTCAAGGCACGTACCCAAGTTGGGGGTGAGTTTGGGAGGTAACAAATTGATTATTCTCTCTCACATTGATGTTTCTCTCTCTTCTCTCTCTCTCTCTCTCTCTCTCTCTCTCTCTCTCTCTCTCTCTCTCTCTCTCTCTCTTTTCCCCCTCTCTATATCAATAAAAACATATCCTCAGGCCTGGGTTCGATTCTGGTCAGGGGCATGTACCTTGGTTGCGGGCACATCCCCAGTGGGGAGTGTGCAGGAGGCAGCTGATCGATGTTTCTCTCTCATCGATATTTCTACCCCTCTATCTCTCTCCCTTCCTCTCTGTAAAAAATCAATAAAATATATTTTTAAAAAAATAAGAAAAAAAATTAAAAATAAAAACATCCTTGGGTGAGGCTATAAAAAAATATAGTAGTTTAAATTCTCATTCATCTTTCTCTTATCTGCTCACCTGTGTCTAATACACATAACCAGGTTAGTTTACTGCATGGTTAGGGTTCCTTTATGCAAATAAAAGCAGCTGAGAACACATTCTTACTTTCTCCTTTTTATTTCACAAAAGGTGGCCTACTAAACAAATTTTTATTGGCTTTTGTTATTGTTAAGTATTTTGGTGAAATGTAATATGAATTATAAACAATGCTACCATGAACAAAAAATTTTGTTTGTTTCTTTTCATGTATATGTGTATACGCCTCTCTTAACTGTATACATAGGGGTGGAGTTGATGGGTTATAGATTAAGCCTATATATATATATATATATTTTTAAATGCTTTCCTGGCATTTTATTTTATTAATATATCCACTGAGCCAAACCAGTTAGGGCAAGCCTATATTTTTAAAACTATTTTTATTGTGAAATATAACATACATACAGAAAAGCATACAAAAATGTACAGCTCACTGATTTTTCATTTTGTCAGTCTAGAAAGTGGCCATATAATTTCAGAGTCCCTCTCCTCCCAAAGATAGTTACTATCTTGATTTTTATAATAATCACTTTCATTAAGAAGAAAATTACAAGCGACAGAGTAGAAGAGATAGACAATGGAGGACTTCTAGCCAGAATATATCAAGAATAACAAAACAGTAAGAAAAAGCAGACTACACAGTAGTCAAATGCCTTATTTGAATAGACATGTAACAAAAAAGATATCCAAATGGCTAACAAACACCTGAGAGGGTGCCCAGTCTCATTAGTCATCAGGGAAGTGCAAAATTTAAGCCACAGTGTAATACTACTACACTCCCACCAGAATGGCTAAAATTAAGAAGACTGATGATTACATCTACACAGTGGAATACTACGCTGCAGTAAAAAAGAAGGAACTCTTGCCTTTTGCAACAGCATGGATGGAACTGGAGAGCATTATGCTAAGTGAAATAAGCCAGTCAGAGAAAGATAAATACCACATGATTTTTTTTTTAGAGTCTGAATTTGAAAAGTGACTATGAAGAAAATAAAAAGAGGGGGGGGGGATGAGGACACATTTGTAATTCCTTAACTAATAAAGAATTTAAAGATAAAAAAAAGAAGACTGATGATGACAAGTGGTAGCTAGGATGAGGAGCCATATCAGCAGCTTATAGGCCCCTATCAGCACATACCAGCAGCTCATTTGCTGCTGGTGGGAGAGTAAATTGGCATAATCTCTTTGGAAAACATCTTAGCCTTCTTCATCAAAGCATATGTAGATCATAAGAGGAAACAATTCTCTCAGGGAAATATGAGCAGAAACCCTTGGCTGATGTACCAGGACATGTAGAAATGCTCACTGTAACACAAGAGATCTGTTGAGAATTGTCTCCCAATAATATCCACCCTTCATTTCTGCACTGTCTTGCCTTCTGCAAAATTTCCCATGAGTATACTACTCTGTCAGCTACTCTGATTAATCTGACTGGCAGAGATGAGAGCCCAGGCTGTTCAATTTATCTTATGCCACACTTAATCAACAGGACTCCAAGTGGCAGAATGAGGCCAGTCTGCAGTATTTTGCTCATCTGTGACATCTGGGGTTCCGACTCAATGAGCTGAACAAATCCTTTTAAGCCATCAATGTTTACCTTACAAAGCCAGGTGCCTTTCTGCCTAAGTTTCTATATTGACTTTTGTCCTTGGTGTGGGACATGAATCCAGGTACAGCAGGATGTATTAGTGATTGCACAGATTCTGTCTTGGCCCAAGGCGGCATTTTCATCCTCTGTTTGGACAGCAAGCTGAGCCTGACCCTGGAATACTTTCCAGAGCCAAGATATTATGTTGATCACCTCAGATACAATCAGGGACAAATGTCCTACCACCTTTTCTAATTGGATGATTCCTATTATAGGAATAACTGCCCTCAGGGTTCACATGAATAGCAAGCCATTTACTCTTCTAAGAAGCTCCTACTAGCAACCAAGTAGGTTGCCTCCTTTTAGAGAGACCCTCAGAGTCATTTATGGGTTACCTGAACCACCAATCACCACCTCACAAACTTTCAGTTCACATATGACCACCCTTAAGGTGAAAATCACCATGTTTTGGGGAGGAAGGCAAGTTAATGCCTGGCTTCTGCATAAGAAGTACAATCCCAGGACGCCCCCCAAAAGAAAGTGCTCTTTACAATTGGTGGGTCCTCCAGCAGTCAGGAGACATAGCTTGAGAGTGCCTCCAATGTGGCCTCTCATCCAGCTGATAGTCTCTAACTATTAAAGACAAAACTGAACAAAAAAGGAAATTGATTTTATTCAGGCAATAGGGAGAGCACCCCAGATGTGAAAGTCGGAGTCTCTCAGCAAGGTGGTTTTGCCTTTTATTTTCATACTGAGGATTAGACAAGTTATTGTGGGGAGATTTATAGGTAGGATTGTTTCTGCATTCAGGAGAAGTCTCCGTCAGCTGGAAAAGAAATGCTTATCTCTGTGTCTAGCTAGCTAGTTTAACTCTAATCTCTCAGTTAATCATTCATGAGAAAGTGGGGAGTTGGAGGGTCTGTGTCTAGCCTTTCAGCAAGTTCAATAAAAGGAGAAAGGTCTCCGTTTGGCCTTGTCATACGTAAGCCCCAGGAGTCTTATGGGGGTTATGAGAAAGAGTGAACAGCAAATGTTATCTGAGCCATAAGGGGAAAGGTGATATTTGTGGTAAGTCGGTTCTAAGAGCATAAAAGAGTGGGGGGATTTCTTAACTGGGCTCAGGTTATGTTCAACATTAAGGGTCCTCAGTTCTGTTTGAAAATTTGAGTCTAGTTCTTGTTATTGGAGAGACTGCCTGAAGGCCTTCATTCCAACCTGTCCTATATGTCCAAGTCACAAGCTGCATAATGACTGAGCAGCTGCTAGGGCAAATGGCTCAAGGAGAGCAGACAGTTGAAGGTGTTGACAGGTGTTTTGTGTGTGGTGCAGGAGCTGGGGCCTTCCCAGCTGTTTCTGACAGACTTCTCAGCAAGCTTAAGGGGAATGGTGATAACCTTGTGGATGCAGGTATTGGCAGACCTGACAGGTAAATTTTATGCCCTTGCGGCAGTTTGGGGAAGATGTACTAAGGCATGTTCAGAAAGACAGCTTATTAATGCCCCTCCCTTTCCTGTACCTCCTGGGGTTTAAGGTGTTTCTTCTTCAATTTCGCTGTTGTTACTCACCCTCTGCTGACATAAAATCATTAGGGTTCATTCTAGTAGGTATTAAATTCACCCCCACCCCAATCATCTCCTACTAGTTTCCAGACCTTTCATTTCAATGAGTGAGATGAAAGAGGAACAAGGCCATTTTAATAAGCTTACAGAGATCTGTTATGTTCTACCCTTTGGCCCATGTGGGTCATTAAAGGGGAACACAGTAAGCAAGTCTACTGAACCAAGAAGCAATTATCTTTATGATCTAGAACCGCGGTCGGCAAACTGCGGCTCGCGAGCCACATGCGGCTCTTTGGCCCCTTGAGTGTGGCTCTTCCTAAGCCTTAGGAGGACCCTAATTAAGTTAATAACAGTGTACCTACCTATATAGTTTAAGTTTTAAAAATTTGGCTCTCAAAAGAAATTTCAATCGTTGTGCTGTTGATATTTGGCTCTGTTAACTAATGAGTTTGCCGACCACATTATTCTAGGACAATGTTAATGCAACCAGAGAATCCAGGTGACAACCAGAATTAAACTGACATCTCTTAGGCACCCTTCTTTCTGGATGCTTTGCCTCCCAGAGGGTTAGCAACGAGACAGGATCCCAAGTTGTCAAAATATGTCCATATAACTCCTAACACCTTTTGTTCTGATCATTACCCAGGGAGCAGCTGAAAGGAGATGATTCCTTTCTGGGGACAACCATATTCATGAATTAAACTGCCTTACTAAAGAGCATGTATGGAGCAGGAGAGGGTGAGAGAGGCAGAGTCTGAAATCCTTTTGAGTTCCTTTTAGAGGAGGCCATTCCAATGCTCAACAATACCACATGCCAGTGGATGGGAGAGAGTGTGGAAGTCTATCAAATACCTTAACTATCAGCCCATTGTTACATGGCTTGTGCAATGAAAGATGTTCCATTTTTAGGCTACAAATAGTCCAGAAAGCTGAAAACTTGATACAGGTTAGTTCCAAGATCCACAATTGTGTGGCTGGAGTGGGCTGAGCAGACTGAAACAGCAATATTTTAACCTGAAAACATATAAACTATGATGCAAATCGGAGAGGGGCTTGAAGTGTGATGTAGTCAGTTGGCCAGGAGCAGGTGGGCCACACTTCATGCTGTGTGCACTTTCTCATCACAACGAGTTAACTTGTGGAAGGAGTCACAGATTTGGTATATCATGGTAGCTTCTGCATCAGAAAAGCAGTGTTTTCATTTGTGCCCAGTCTGTGATGACACATGTGTTGCCATGTCCAATGTGATGATGGATCCAAAAAGCAATGGCAATAATCTGAGCAGTGAGAGCTCAGAGCATTCAGCCATCAAAACTCTTTGCACAGGTGAAGGGGGTAACTTACAGATCTTCTCAATCATACAAGAGGG
>NW_006296623.1:56211-56804 GCF_000327345.1 Myotis davidii | reverse complement strand
ATGGCTCATCTCAAAGAGATTTATGGCTGAAGCTTTTGTCTAATGGAGTAAACCCAATGAGATTCATAGACAAACCATAATATATTAGAGCAAACTGTATCAGCAGAAACGCTCACCTTAGATTGAAAGGGATAGAGACTACACAAAATGAAATGAAGACGTTGGATTCCCAAAAGTCTACTGGCAGGAAGCAGGCTGAGAAAACTCTTCTGCTGACCTTTCATGTAAAAGGAAGTATGACTTAGAAAGTGGGAACAAGAACCAAGAGAGCAGAACCAAAAGCCATGAAGAGTTATTTTTAGGCCTTGAGACCTAATTATGGAACTGTTAACTTTGCCCAGCCAGATAACACTTATTTTCTTTAGCATTTTAAAAGTATCATTTAAATCACTGTTTCCATGTATATAATATGTCATTTTGTTTTGTTTTCTGGCTGCTTTCAAAATCTTTTATTCTTTGGTTTTTAAAAGTTTGACTACGATGTGCCTAGGCATGGTTTTCTGTGGATTTATTCTGCTTGGGGTTTGCCAGATTTCTTGAATCTGTAAATATATGTCTTTTGTCAAATTTGGGAAGTTTCTGCTTTTATTTAT
>NW_006296623.1:54292-56175 GCF_000327345.1 Myotis davidii | reverse complement strand
CTCCGACTGGCTTATTTCGCTTAGCACAATGCTATCCAGTTCCATCCATATTGTTGCAAGTGGTAAAAGTTCCTTCTTTTTTATAGCGGCATAGTATTCCACTGTGTAGCTGTACCACAGTTTTTTAATCCACTCATCTGCTGATGCTGCCCATTATTTTTAAAAACATCTTTTCTGTCCCCTTTCTTCTGGACCTCAAATTACATGTATATTAGATCTTTTGATTTTGTATTACCCATCCCTAAGACTCTATTATTTTGTTTACTTTTTCCAAGAATTTTCTCTCTACTTTTCAGATTGGTTAACTTCTATTGGTCTGTCTTACATTCATTAACTCTTTCTTTTGTTATGCTATCTACATTCTGTTGGTAAGTCCATCCGGGGAATTGTTTAAGTTTCAGATTGCAGTTTTCAGTTCTAGACTTTTCAGTTAGTTAAGTTCCCATTCCTCAGTTGAACTATCTTATTATTTATTATGAACATAGTTGTCCTTATGTTCTTGAGCATATTTATACACAACTAGTTTAAAGTCTAATTCTGGCATTTGGATCACCTCAGGGTCAGTCTCTGCTTTTACTCTTGAATCTCTTCTCTTTCTCTTGATACCTTTCTCTCTCTATGTTATTTTGGATTGTATTTTGGTTGTTGTAAATCATGTATTGTAGAAATTTTTTATTCTATTTAGTTCCCTTAAAGATTGCTGCTTTTTTGTTTTGTTTTGTTTTGTTTTGTAAGCATTTGACTTGTGGCTGGACTCAAAGTGGAAACTATCTTTGTAGTGTGTGATAGCTCAGATTTTAGTTCATTTAAGTGGTTAAGCAGATATTTGGGCAGAGTTCTTATGCAGAATTTATGCACTCCTCTCCATCTGGATTCCCCCTTGACTTTCCAGTGGTCGTTATGATTGCAAAACACTCCTTTGATTTTTTAAGTCAATAAGAGTGAAGGTTTTAAAAATTGGAATTTTAGTTACCTTGCATGACTGACTGGGCCTATTTACAAACTAAAAGCTGTAAAAATAGTAAACACATCCCGTGTCATCCCTTCTTGCATTAACTCTCTTCCAGTAGATGCATAACTTAGGTTGCTCTTCAGTATCTTCAGATCATGGTTTTTTATATTTTGTTCAGAGCTTATAGTTGTTATCTGTATGACTTTTGGCCTAATAAAAGCAATTTATTCATACAGGAATTTAATTTCCTTTAATTTTGGAGTTAATTTTATATGTGGTGTGAAGTATGGGTCAAAGTTTTTTTCTTCAATACTGATAACCATTTATTCCAGCACATTTTTTAAAAAGACTCTTTTCCCCATTAAATCACATTGGCATCTTTGTAAAAAAGCAATCATCAATATATGTGCAGACTTGTTTTTGGACTCTCTATTACATTCCATTGATTTATCTAACTGTATTTACATCAGTACCACATTGTCTGAATTATTGTAGCTTTATAGGAAATCTTAACATTGCACAGTATAAATACTCCATACTACTTCTTGCTTTGGCTATTCTATGTCCTTTGCATAATCATATAAACTTTAACATCTCCTTGTCAGTTTTTACCCACTAACAGATAAATATGCATTCTTTTCCAGGGACATGTAACACATTCTCCTAGATAGACCATGTGTTGAAATCATACAGAATATATTTCCTGACCACTATGAAATTAAATTAGAAATGAGCAATAAAAAGGCATCAGAAGAAAATGGCCACATTTTTTTAAAGTAAATGAAAGCAACAGTAGAGGGAACTATGTAAAGTTTTTTAAAAGTATATACATGCTTCTTTGTAAAAGTTATAAAATTCCCTATTAAAATGAGCAACAAAATAGGATCAAGGTCAAATTTTGTACAAAAGTAATCTTTTTATATATATATAT
>NW_006296623.1:39948-54235 GCF_000327345.1 Myotis davidii | reverse complement strand
AGGAAGGGAGAGAGATAGAGAGTTAGAAACATCGATGAGAGAGCAACATCGATCAGTTGCCTCTTGCACATCTCCTACTGGGGATATGCCCACAACCCAGGTACATGCCCTTGACCGGAATCGAACCTGGGACCCCTCAGTCCGCAGGCCGACGCTCTATCCACTGAGCCAAACCGGTTTTGGCCAAAAGTAATCTTTTTGTTGTACACAATGAATAGCAGAAATTTAGGATTTGATGTTTGTAGTTTACATAACATTCTATATAACTAGGTATTTAATAGGCATTGAAACTTATTTTCTATCTTTTCCCTATTCCCCAGTGCTGACCTTGTCACCTTGAACAAGCTTGTGTTGTTACAGGTCTCAGTGTCACTTGAGGATGTGACTGTGAACTTCAGCAGGGAGGAGTGGCAGCAATTGAACTCTACTCAGAGACGCCTGTACCAGGAGGTGATGCTAGAGAACTACAGCCACCTGCTCTCAGTGGGTAAGCACTGATACCCCATGAATCCAGTGAGGAGACAATTGTGGGTAAAATTATATCTCCCAAATAAAATACATTGAAGTCCTAACCCTCAGTATCTCAGAATGTGACCTTATTTGGAAAGAGGGTCTTTTTAAAATATATATATATTATTGATTTTTGAAAGGAAAGGAGACAGGGAGAGAGAAACATCAATGATGAGAGAGAATCATTGATTGGCTGCCTCCTGCACGCCACCCACTGGGGATCAAGCCCGCAACCCAGGCATGTGCCCTTGGCTGGAATCGAACCCGGGACCCCTCAGTCCGCAGGCTGACGCTCTATCCATTGAGCCAAACCAGCTAGGGCAGAAAGAGGGTCGTTACCAAAGTAATCAAGCTAAAATGAGTTTATTAGGGTGGGTCCTAATCCACTGTGACTGGTGTCCTTATAAAAAAGGGAAATTTGCCGAAGCCGGTTTGGCTCAGTGGATAGAGTGTCGGCCTGCGGACTGAGGTGTCCCAGGTTCGATTCCGGTCAAGGGCATGTACCTGGGTTGCGGGCACATCCCCAGTAGGAGATGTGCAGGAGGCAGCTGATCGATGTTTCTCTCTCATCGATGTTTCTAACACTCTATCTCTCTCCCTTCCTCTCTGTAAAAAATCAATAAAATATATTTTTTTTTAAAAAAGGGAAATTTAAACACAGAGACAGACACACACAGACAGAGAAGACAATGTGAAGACACACAAGGAAAAGATGAACATGTGATTGGAGTGATGCATCTATAAGCCGAGAAATGCCGAGACCACCAGAAACCAGGAGAGAGGCATGAGACAGCTCCTTCCCTAACACCTTCAAAAGGAGCATGGATAGTCCTGTTGACACTTGGATTTTGGACTCATAGTCAAGTGTCACCCATAACTGATTTGGGTGATTTAGATGATGATATCTGAGACTCTGAGTTTATGATTTTAGACTTAAGAGTTGATGCTAGAATGATTAAGACTTTAGGGGACATTGGGATGGAATTAGTGTATTTTCAACATGGGAAGAATATTAATTTGGGGGGTTCAGAGGGCAAGCTCTGATGGGTTGAATTGTGTCCCCCCACAAAAAAGATATGTGGAAGTCTTAACCCCTAATACCTCAGAATATGACTGTATTTGGGAATAGGGTCTTCATAGAGGTAATCAGGTAAAATGACGTCATGAGGGTGGGCCCTAATCTAATATAGCTGGCATCCTTCTAAAAAAAAGAGCCCAGAAATCAATACTCATAGAGGGAAGATGATGAGAAAACACAATAGATTGATGCATTTATAACCTAAGGAATCCCAAAGATTGCCAGCAAACACCGGAAGCTAGAAGATGCAAGGAAGGATTCTCCCTCCTATCATCCAGAGAGAACATGACCCTGCTAACACCTTGATTTCAGAATTCTAGCCTAAAGAAGTAGGAGACAGTAAATTTCTGTGGTTTTAAGTCAGCCAGTTATTGGTACTTTGTTAAAGCAGCCCAAGGAAACTAAGACAGAACCATTTCCATTCCCAGTTGCTGAGTGCTCTGGGATATCTTAAGTGCATGCTGATATAATCCCTGATTGGTCTGAGATTCTTCAGTCCCTTTCACCTCTGTGATTATTAGTGTTTCCCCAGTCAAATGTGTTTTCTTTTCTAATGAACAAATGGAAAACAATTAGCTGGACCCAGTTCTCTATTATGTCCTATTAACAGGGTATGAAGTTCCCAAACCAGAGGTCATCTTCAAGTTGGAGCAAGGAGAGGAGCCATGGATATTGGAGGGAGAAACCCCACATCAGAGTTGTTCAGGTCAGTGAGTGTGATCCAGGCAGAAAGGAGACATCTAAATACTTCCCCCCCCTCTCCCCCCCCCCCCCAGAGAGGTTGGTGTCTTTGCTGCCTTCTTGAAGGTTTAAATTTTAGAAACTGCTTGAAAATAAATAACATAGGCCTCTCAGGTACCAAATTGCTCTGTCTTTATTTTCTGCATTGTCATCAGCTGTTTTCTTTGGGGTTTCCTCCAGAATTGCCGCAATTCCCACACTTTAGATCATATGCCAGCCTTCTTCACTATGGATGTTGCTTTCTTGGATATTCTTTTCTTCCATCACATTTTATGCTTCATTATTTAATCCCAACCCCAGGGTCTTAGAATCTTATCATATACATTCAGGTTTTAATGGATTTAGTTGGTTGCCTCACTCCTATTTTTCCCAGTACCCTTTTATTTCCTTCTTCTTTCACTTTTGTCTTCTCATTCTAAGATACCAATAAACTGTCCTGCAACCAGCCTCACCTCCTCTCTTTGTATTTATCACCTGCAGATTCCTCACTCATCTCCACCTCACCTACTCCATGCCTCTCTTCCATATTCTGACTGTGGTTAGTCACATATCATTTTTTTTCTTTTAAAATCTACTTTTTTTCTTTTCATTGAATTTATTGGGGTGACACTGGTTAACAAAATTATACAGATTTCAGGTGCACAATTCCACAACACATCATCTGTATACTATGTTGTTTGTTCACCACCCCAAGTCAGGTCTCCTTCCATCACCATTTATCCTCCTTATACGCTCTTCTACCCCCCCCCCCCCCCAGCAATAAGCACACTGTTGTCCATATCCATGAGCTTTTTCTCTCTTTTTTATTTTTGCTCAATTCCTCCATCCCCAACCCTCCCCCCAACAACTATCAGCCTGCTCTTTATCTATGAATGTGTCTCTATTTTACTTGTTATTTCATTTTGTTCATTAGATTCCACTTATTAAAGTATAATTTACATACACTAAAGTGTATCCATTTTAAGTATATAGCTTGATGAGTTTTGACAAGGTACACACTAGTATAACCACTACCCCTATCATAATATATAACATTCCATCACACAGAAATGCTCCTTCATGTCCCTTGTAGTCAATGCTTATCACCACTTCAGCCCCAGGCAACTATTTTTTAAATAAATTTTAATATATTTTTATTGATTTCTGAGAGAAAGGGAGAGGAAGAGAGAGGGAGAGAGGGGAGGGGAGAGAGAGAGAGAGAGAGAGAGAGAGAGAGAGAGAGAGAGAGAGAGAGAGAGAGAGAGAGAGAGAGAGAGAGAGAGAGAGAGAGAGAGAGAGAGAGAGAGAGAGAGAGAGAGAGAGAGAGAGAAAGATCAATGATGAGAGAATCATTGGTTGGCTACCTCCCGCACGCCCCCTTACTGGGGATCGAGCCCGCAACCCAGGCATGTGCCCCTGACCGGAACCGAACCCAGGACCCCTCAGTCCCCAGGCCGACGCTCTATCCACTGAGCCAAACCATCCGGGACCCCAGGCAACTATTGACGTGCATTTTGTCACTATAGAATATATTTGTCTTTATTGTTTATATCAACAGGAATTATACTGTCTGCTCTTTGCATTCAGCATAATGATTTTGTGTTTTACCCATGTTATTGAGTATATCAGTAGTTTGTTTTTTTAAGATGCTGACTACTACTCCATGGTATACATATATGGCAATTTGTTATATCCCTGTTGATGACAGGGAGTTATTATTTGGTTATTATGAGCTGTAGTGATCATTTTAGTGTATCTTTGTGTGAACATATGTTTCTATTTCTCTTGGGTAAATACCTAGGAATGGAGTTGCCAGGTTATAAAATAGGTATATGCTTATCTTTATAAGAAATTGCTAAACTGTCTTGCAAAGTGGCTGTGCCTTTTTACATTTCCAACAACAATACCTGAGAATTCTTCTTGCCCCACATCCTCGCCAACACTTGCTGTCTGTCATCAGTCTCTTTAATTTTTACTACTGTAGTAGATATGTAATGGTATCTCATTATGATTTTAACTTGCATTCCTCTGGTGAATAATGATGTTAAATATCTTTTCATGTACTATTGACCATTTGTACATTTTTGTGTGAAGTGTCTAGTTACATATCTTCCTCATTTTATTGGGTTGTTTGTCTTCTAGGTTCCTTATAAGTAAATACTCATCACTTTAGGGACAGTTTTACTTCTTTCTGTCCAATCTTTTTATCTGTTTTCCTTTCCTTATTTCACTGTCTAAGACCTTCAGTTTGATGTTGAATGGGCATGCTTGCCTTGTTCCTGATATTAGGAGCAAAATATTCATATCATTACGTATGATGTTAGCTGTAGTTTTTTTTTAAGTTACCCTTTATCAGGTTACATAAGTTCCTTTCTAATCCTAGCTGGTTAAAGAGGTTTTTAACAAAAATCATAGTTAAGTGTTGAATTTTGTCAAATGCCTTAGTGATCATATGAGTTATTGTTTTTATTTTGTTAATATGGTAAATTTATTGATTGATTTCAAATGTTAAATTAACTTTGTATTTCTGAGACAAATATTGGTGATTATTATATACATCACCCTTATTATATATTGTTGGATTCTATTTTTATATTTTGTTTAAAAATATTTGCATGAGTGATACCGGTTTGTAGTTTTCTTTCTTTCTTCTTCTTTTTTTTTTTTTTGCAATATCTTTGTCGGGTTTTGATATTAGGGTTACACTTGGCCGCATAATATGAGTTGTGAATGAGTTCTCTATTTTCTGAAATAGTTTGTGTAAGATTGTTATTTCTTTTTATGCTGTTTCACAGAATTCACCAGCAAGAATTTCTGGGCCTGGAGTTTGCCAGATGGGAAAGTTTTAATAACTAGTTCAATTTCTTTAATATCCATAGGGCTCTTTCAATTTTCTATTTCATCTTTTGTCATACATAATAAGTTGTGGTTTTTTTCAAGGAATTTGTTTACTTTATTTTGTCTAATTTCATTCTGTTGTATTCTGAGAATACACTCTGTATGATTTCAGCAAATGGTCTATCTTTGGGAATGTTCCATGTGTCTCTGAAAAGAGTGTATATCCGGCTCTTAATGGGAGTTGTGTTTAATAGAAAACAATTACACGTGATGGAGAGTTGGAGTATAGACATCCATTTATTGTTTGTATAGGTCAAGATGCCTATCACCGCAATAATTTTCCTAGTGGCATAATGACTTGACTTACATACATTGTGAAATGATTACCACAATAAATTTAGTTAACACCTATATCATATAGATATCAAAAATAAAACATGTTCTTGTCCTTGTGATGAGAACTTTTAGGATATACTCCCTCAGGAAGTGAAATTGTTGTGTTTTCTTTTGATCTCATGAATTTGGTATTGTTGCTAATAGCAAGAAGCAACAAGATCAGTGAGGGTTTAGAATCTAAAGCTAATGAGGACTTAGACTTTGAGTCACCCCCTCCAAGCCTAGGGTCTCCATCAATATTTTTCCTGAAAATCCTTGTCTTTTTAATCTTCAGTCCACCCTACTTGATATTCAAGCCTCCTACCCAAATTGAGCTATAACCATGTTTTACAACAAATTATATGTATAAAACGATTCTGAGCTTTACTTTCCTTATCTACAATAGATAAATAATAATAGAAAATAGAACTTTGGAAAGGATTAAATGAGTTCATGTTTATATCTTAACAATGCCTGGAACATCACAAGTGTCGTGCAAGAGCTTGACACATAATAAGTGCTATATATATATTTCCTGTAATTAGTTTCATTGTCATCATTGGATTCACTGGTTTCTCTGTGTTCAATTTGGATTAGCTTATATGTATCTTTTAATCTTCTGCTATCTATTTGTGTCGATTTTACTTTTTTTTTCTCTTTTTAGATGGGAAGTTTGGGATTAAGACCTCACAAAAAAGAATTTCTGGGAAAGCTTCATTTCATAGTGAAATGGAGGGTGAAGATATAAGAGATGATTCATTGTATTCCATTTTAGAACTGTGGCAAGATGCTGAACAGATGAAAAGATATCCGGAAAAACACAGCCAACCTGTGAGTCATGCTACATTTCTAAATAAGAAAATATTGAATACGGAGTGGCATTATGAATATAAAGACAACAGAAAATTTGTTTCTCCAAGCCCCAATCATATTATTGCCTCACAGAAAAGTCCCCATAAATGTGACTCATTTGAAAAGGGTTTTAAGCATGATTTAGATTTATATATTCATTCTAAAAACAAAGCAACAAAGAACTTTGATAAAATTAATAGACACAGTCAAAATTTCACCCAGAGTTCTTTTACTAACCATGAAAGTATGCGTACAGGAGTGAAATTTTGTGAATGTAATCAGTGTGGAAAAGTCCTCAACCTCAAACAAGCACTCAGTCGCAATCTGAAGTTTCCTGTTGGGGAAAAAGGAAATATGTGTACTGAATTTAGGAAGATATTCACCCAGAAGTCACACCTCTTTGCATCTCAGAGAATACATACTATGGAAAAACCTCATGAACTTAGCAAATGTGCAAATGTTTTTACACAAAAGCCACTACTCAGCATATATTTGAGAGTTCATAGAGATGAAAAACTGTATGTATGTACTGAATGTGGGAAGGCTTTCATCCAGAATTCAGAATTAATTATGCATGAGAAAACTCATACTAGAGAAAAACCCTATACATGCAGTGAATGTGGAAAATCATTTTTCCAGGTGTCATCTCTACTTAGGCACCAGACAACCCATACTGGAGAGAAACTCTATGAATGCAGTGAATGTGGGAAAGGCTTCTCCCTGAACTCAGCTCTCAGTGTACATCAGAAAATTCATACTGGAGAGAGACACCACAAATGCAGTGAGTGTGGGAAAGCCTTTACCCAAAAATCAACACTTAGGATGCATCAGAGAATTCATACAGGAGAGAGATCCTATATTTGTACTGCATGTGGGCAGGCCTTCATCCAGAAGGCACACTTGATTGCACATCAAAGAATTCATACTGGAGAGAAGCCTTATGAATGCAGTGACTGTGAGAAATCTTTCCCTTCTAAGTCACAACTCCAGATGCATACACGAATTCATACAGGAGAGAAACCCTATATATGCACTGAGTGTGGGAAGGCCTTTACCAACAGGTCAAATCTCAATACTCACCAGAAATCTCATACTGGAGAGAAGTCTTATATATGTGCTGAATGTGGTAAAGCCTTCACGGACAGGTCAAATTTCAATAAGCACCAGACAATTCATACTGGAGAAAAACCCTATGTTTGTGGTCATTGTGGGAGGGCTTTTTTCCAGAAGTCCGAATTAATTACACATCAGAGAATTCATACTACAGAGAAGCCTTATAAATGTCCTGACTGTGAGAAATCCTTCTCCAAGAAACCACATCTCAAAGTACATCAACGAATTCACACAGGAGAAAAACCATATATATGTGCAGAATGTGGTAAAGCCTTCACTGACAGGTCAAATTTCAATAAACACCAGACAATTCATACTGGAGAAAAGCCCTATAAATGCAGTGACTGTGGAAAGGGCTTTACTCAGAAATCAGTTCTGAGTATGCATCGTAATATTCATACATGAAAGTAACCCTGTCTCTTAAAAATGAGAAAGCCTTATCACAGAAGTCAGGTATAAGGGTATATTATAAAATTCATCCAAGACAGACCCTATATGAATATATGACATAGTAAAAAGTATTTGTCAGGCTCTCTCACTTGAGGTAAAAAAAAATTATTTAGATGATATCCTCTTAGAATGCATTGAATGAAGGGGAATTTTCATATTTGCACAGCCTCACAAAATACAGGGTGTCTCAAAAATGTATACACACTTTGAGATATAATCAGTGTTTATTAACATACAGTTCATCTCCAAAATTTAAATGAATTTATAGAAATGAGTATGTATACATTTTGGGGACACCCTGTATAATAGAATTCATACTAGGAAAAATGATGTCAGTTTAATACATTAGGAGGAAAGCCTTCCTATTGTAAAGAAAGTATTATAAGGCAAATTGTTACCAAATTCTTTACAGATGGAGTGTGTAAAATTATGTAAATGTTAGTCATGTTTACTGTTATATTAAGCAATTTAAAGTGACAACAAAATGAAAAGTAGGACAACAAAATAACATATTTGATGTGTAGACCTACTCTCAGTTCTGTAGGTTGTTTGTGGCAGAACACAATGCACAGCAGGAGGAATCATTGATGTTCATTTTTTAAATTTAATATAATTGCATCTATTAAATATGTCTTCTATTGAATTTTTCTCTCACATGAATTCACAGTTTTATGGTCATTGTGATTTTATATATACACACATCTGAAGATATAATTTTACATGAACACACAAATGTAATCCTATCATTCATACTGGTTCCCATGACATTGTGCTTTTATCCTTTTTAATTATGGAACAATGCAAAAATGCCACAGGTCTCTCCTGTGATTTTTTGCCTGCCCCTTTGCAATGTTACTCTGTTTTTCCTCTTATTAAGAAGTAGAGCTCCCTCTCTACTCCTTGACTTGGCCATGTGATTTGTTTTGGCCACTGTACATTAGTGAAGAGATTCAAGAAATGGCTGAAGAAGTGTGAAAAAAGCTTACCTTGAGGCTTACTCTCTTGCTACTCTTTGGAATTCTAAGCCCTTCATATGAAGAAGCTCAGGTTACTCTACTGGGGGATGGGAAACCAGATTGAGCAAAGATGAGCCAGCCTAGCTGAGGCCCTTCAGGTCAACTACCAGACATGGGAGTGTGGCCTTCCTTGGTCTCCAACCCCAACCAATCCAGCCCATATAAGAAGAGCCATACCAGTTATCCCAGCGAACATGGAGAACTGTGAGATAAGTAAAATAATTATTGTCTTAAACTGCTAAGTTTTAGGGTACTTTGTTGCACAGCAAATCTAATAATACTTAAAAGTGTATGATCGGGGGGGAGAGGTGTATTGTACCAAAACACAAGATATGTGGCATTGACTTTGGACCTGGAGGAAAACTGTTAAGAAAGCCTGGAAAAGGTGGTGTTCCGTGTTATTTAGTAAAGAAAAAGCAAAAACAGTCCCCATGCTCTGTGGGAAAATAGAGAATGTATCAAATGAACTTGTGGATTTGGCTAAATAGATTTCCAACAGAATGCTGGAAGTTCGTTTATTTCTATGAACTCATATAATAAGGTAAAAAAGGAGATATGAACTAAGAGAATGACTATTCCATTTACAAGCAGAATTCAGAAGAAAAAAAAACCCTCTACTTGCTGGGTTAAAAAATAACTTTCACATCTCCAGTCTCCAAAATACTTTCAAAGTGAAAATGGCCTCAGGGTAGAGATCAAGTCATGAGTGCAGATTTTAAGACCCTTTGTAAAAATGCATGAAACATTTAAGTTGGTATTTGGGAGACCCTCTAAGCTAAGCTAAATGGCTTCTGTAGACTTCATGACATCGTCCCCAGTAGCCTGACACATTGCTCAAAGCAGAGAAATACAAACCAGATTCATAGGAAACATTTAAAGTTTTTAATAGAGTTTTACTAGTGAAACTGCCTCCAAGCTGGACTTGAAGGGACTGAAACAATCCAGAATGAAAAGTGGTGCCTGGACTCTCCTCTCTAGCTTCTATGAGTAGAAATGAAGCTGAGAAAGTTACTCGGCTGCAAACATGGGCCATTTCTAATGGGAAAAGGGGTCTCAGAGAGAAGACCCAAGAACAATATATTAAAATGGACTGGGAAGCCATTCCCAGATGAACTGTGACCTAATAAAAAACATCTACCCCTGAAGCAGGAAGACTTGAAAACATTTGTTCTGTAGGATTTCAAGAATTGTTATGGAACAGTGACAGATATGTGCCTCTTCTTTCTCCCCTTTTTGAATTGGAGTGTGTATTGCAGTTAATTCTGTTCCTATGTCACCATTATAGTGTGTGTGTGTGTGTGTGTGTGTGTGTGTGTGTGTGTGTGTGTGTGTGTGTGTGTGTGTGTGTGTGTGTGTGTGTGTGTGTGTGTGTGTGTGTGTGTGTGTGTGTGTGTGTGTGTGTGTGTGTATGTGTGTGTGTTGGGGGGGGGTCGTTCATATAACTTGTTATTTAGCTCCCAGGTCTCTAGATTAAGAAGCTGCACTCAGAGAGCATCAGCCACCTCTGAACCTGATACAGAAGACTTGAGGTCCTGGATTTGAACATGGTGCCACAATTTGGGATGAGACATTTGGAGGTCTTGGAATGGGGTGAACATATTGTTGCATGGTATGGAATGTAAATAAAATTATTTTTGACCAGAAAATAGACTATGTTAGCTTGAAAAACACTACAAATTTCTTGCACCCCTACATCTATGCCCCCTTGTAATCTTTATTTCTCTTTGTGTTTTAGTTGGGATAATTTCTATTAACCTATCATCAAGTTCACTGATTCTAACCCCTGTCCTGGCTCTGTTAAGTCTACTGGGTGAGCTCATTGAAGGCATTCTTCATCTCAGTTATGTTATCTGCTGAAATTTCCCATCTGTTCATGTCTGTTGTTCACATTTTCCACTATTTTCTTTAACATGTTAAAGTCATTGTTATTTTAAATTTCCTGTTTGATAATTCCAACAACTGTGTCACCTGAGTCTGACTCTGTTGATTGCTTTGTCTCTTGACAGAGTACCACAAACTAGGTGGCTTAAAAAAAACAGAAATTTATTGTCTCACGGTTCGGGAGGCCAGAAGTCTGAAATCAAGGTGTCAGGAACTGTTAGCTGCATCTCTTCAAGTTTTCAGTAGCCTCAGGCATTTCTTGGCTTGTAGATACATTACTTCCATCACTTGGTCATTTTCTCCCTATGTGTCTTCACATTGTGTTCCCTCTCTGTGTCTGTCTGTGTTTGACTTCCCCCTTTTTATAAAGATACCAGTCACATTAGATTGGGCCCACCCTAATGGCAATATTTTAATTTGATTACTCTGCAAAGATTTTCTTTCCAAATAAGGTCATATTCTGATGTACTGGGGGTTCGGATTTCAACATATCTTTTGTGGGGGGACATAATTCAACCCATATAATAAATTAATACATTTATCTGTATAAAGTACTTAGAACTATGTATGGAAAGAAGTTCTTGATGAATATTAGATACATCCCACTTTTTGAGGCTGCCTAGGTCCCCCTACAACTCTCTGTACTTGGGCAGGATTTGAGACCTTTGTTTGTGGTATCTTAACCTCATCCAACTACCTAAAGAAAATGTTTGGAATAACAGGAAAAGCAGGCCAAGTACCAAGACTTGTGCTACCAACATTTGAGAAGAATTTATTTATAGAGGACAGTGGGAAGGAGCAGCCAGAGGTTCATTTATATGAGGATGAAAAACTGGTTCTTGGATTTTGTGACAAGGAGGTCAGTGTTGACTTTGGTGAACATAATTTAAGTGAATTTAACTAAAGAAAACAACAGCAAAGTTGAAGGGATTTCTGAGCTCAGGTAGTTACTTCACCATCAAACTTTTCTGATAGAAAAAATATTAGGTATTGCTCTATTGAAAATGGGTTTTTAAGAATCCTGTTGGACTCCAGGTTAGAGTTGTCCAAAAGTAGAAATTGCAAGAGATTTAAGAGGTCACAGTGAAGGAGCAAACATCATTACTCTAAAAGTTTAAGATTAGATTCAGGGCTACAGATACGGGGTACCTAGAAGGTTTTAATTCTTCCTCACTCTCTTCCACTCTATTCAGCCCTTCCTTGCATCTCCCAGCCTGCTGACCAACAGTGGCCCAGGCCAACCACCAGATGCTTGGCTAAAGACCCACAAAGGCAAAGGCTTTTCTTAGACTTCTCCATTAGCTCCCCATTAATAATCTCACATCAGCAGCTGGATGTGCCTGGCTTCTGAGTTTCCTGCAAGCTCTGACTTATCTATCCATGCCAATGTTTCTCCCAACTCCCCCTTCCATACCTTAACTTCCTCAGCTACTCCCACATTTGTGTATGGCTTAATTCATGTAAAAATTCCTTATTCCATAATACTCATAGTGAATCCACTTAATTGAACCCTGATTGTTAATGTTATACTTTCTTTTCCTGAGAACTTGGTAAATGTTTCTCTTCTAAAATTTAGTGATGCTACTGAGAATTCTTAGACTAAACTGCTCTTTTTTTCCTTGTACCTTTCTGCCACATTCTTTTTTTATGCTTGAAGTTAGGGATCTTTAAAAACATATGCTTTGGTCTTTATTTTTGTTAATTTGATTTTACCTTGGTTACAGTAAACTGTACCAATCATGATTGAAACCTTTTATTTCAGGGAAGTTTTATTTTGCTGAAAATTTTTTTCTGATCTATTTTCCTCTTCAGGACATCAATTATGTATATGCAATATGTCTTTGTCACCTTCTATATCCATTTAATACTACTCAATATTTGTTTCATATCATTCTTTTTAAAAAATATATTTTTATTGATTTCAGAGATGAAGGGAGAGAGAGAGAAATAGAAACATCAATGATGAGAGAGAATAACTGATTGGCTGCCTCCTGCACGTCCACAACTGGAGATCAAGACCACAGCCCAGGCATGTGCCCTGACCTGGAATTGAACCATGACCTCCAGGTTCATAGGTCGATGCTCAATCACTGATCCATGAGGGTTGGGTAGTTTTTACATTTTTAAATGGTTGATAAATGAAGAGTAATATTTCATGACATGTAAAAAATTATATGAAATTCAAATTTCAGTACAATAAAGTTTTATTGGAACAGAGCCATGGATAGAAAGCAGGCTGACAGCTGTCAGGGTGGGGTAAGTGGAGGGATTGAGAAAATAAGAAAAAAGAAAAAACTCATGGACCAGGACAACAGTGTGGTGATTTCCCTGAGGGTGGGGGAGAGGTGGGCAGAAATCATATCTCATTATACATCAAATAGGGCAGGGAGGTAGAGGAGGGTATAGGGAGGATAAATAGTGATGGACTTGATTTGGGGTGGTGAACACAATAAGTGTACAGATGATGTATTGTAGAATTGTACCCTTGAAACCTATAAAACTTTGTTAACCAGTGTTATCCCATTAAATTCAGTAAAAGGGGAAAAACACTACATCAAAAATAATGAACATTTAAAAAATGTATCCATAGGAAAAAAATTAAAATGTAAAGAAATGAGCTATCACCCCCCACCATGTTTCCTTATGCCCCTTTGTCATCCAACTTCCCTCCCCACACACTTCCCCCATCTATAGGCAACCACTGATCTGTTTTGTGTTGTTATGGATTAGTTTGCATTTTCTGCAATTTTATATAAATGGAATTATACCATAGGCATTCTTGGTGGGTATTTTTTTCCTTCTTTTATTCAGCATAATTATTTTGTGATTCACTTGTGATGTTACATGTACCTGTATTCCTTTTTATTGACAGGTGGTATTTCATTGCATAGATATACCAAATTTGTTTATGCATTAATGTGTTGATAAAAATCTATATTGTTCCTAGTTTTTGGATGTTACAAATAAAACTGATATGAACATTTATATACAAGTCTTTGTGTGGACGTAGTTTCATTTCTCCTGTGTAAATACCTAGGAATGTTTTGATCATATGGTGAATATATATTTAAATATGTAAGAAACTACCAAACTGTTTTTCCAAAGTGGTGTGCCCTTTTACATTCCCACCAGCAGTATGTACGTGTCCATTCACTTCATTTCTTTGCCCTTGTAATTTTAGCCATTTCAGTAAGAGTGAAGTGGTATCCCACTGTGGTTTCAATTTATACTTTCCTAAGAACTAATGCTGTTGAGTATCTTGAGCTTATTTGCCATCTGTATATCATCTTGATCGATGTATCTTTTAAAATATTTTGCCCGTTTTTAAACTGGGCTGTTTGTCTTATCTGTGTCCCAGGAAGCAGGAGTCCAAGATTAACCTTAAATGGCAAGATCTGACTTGCCCCACCCTACTTCAGGATGATCTTTGATGGCCCCGAAACCCCAGGAATTC
>NW_006296623.1:30458-39920 GCF_000327345.1 Myotis davidii | reverse complement strand
GAAATGTTTCATTTCTAGTGTCCTTAGGCATTCTCTCAGCAGACTGCACAAGGAGCAAGGAAGTTAACCCCACATTTCCCCCAAACTTTCTTCTCCATGGAAAGGCACTAAATAATGTGGGGCAAAAGTAGGTTTACAGTTGTGAGTACACAACTTTATTCTTGTATTATTAATTATTGTATTTCCCATACAAACTGTAAACCTACTTTTGCCTCACCCTATATGACATGTCTGACTTAACATCGCTCATAAAAAAGTGAACTCACAGCTTATTTTCTTACAGAAACACTGACCAGGCCCAGGTTTTAGATAGCTTGGGTTGCCCAATTCCACCTCAGAAGCATCAGGGCCACAAAGACTGTCATGCACAAAGTGGGACTTCTTATTCTGGAGCAGATGTGCTATTACACAGTCTTTGGCCATGCCCATTCAGACCACGGCTCTCAATCTGTCCCTTACCTTGGAAAATGCAGGCACTAGCAGTAGTGTGACCTGAGGGGCGAGCACTCAACTTCTCTGTAGATTTATGTTTTATATCTCTCGTTAAAAGCATGTGTGTGTGTGTGTGTGTGTGTGTGTGTGTGTGCGCGCGCGTGCGCACACACACACACACAAAGTAATTAAAAGTTAAGATGTGGAAAGCCATTGACAGGCTTTAGTACAGGATACTTTCACAGATGTCACTACGTATACTAAATAAGAAATGTGTACCAGTCTCCATTATTTTAGGTTTACAGAATGTGGTCCCAGCTGATCTGAGAATCACATTATTTGCACCCCAAGTGGACATCTATTGTTCTGATTATTCAACTTATTCACTCTAGAAAACTAAAACTCCACAATGACCATTTCTCTATTAAATGTTATGAAATACTGTATCTAGAATCTGACTTCATTATAATAGTAATAGAACAAACCATGCTTTTTATAAGTTTTATTTATTGAGTGAAAAGGTAGTACTTCCACACAGTACAATTTTCAAAAGTTATGAAAGGATATACTGTTGTCTCCCTAACAATTCCATCCCCCCAGCTACCCACTTCCCCTTCTCTTTCCCAGAGGTAATCATGGTTACCAGCTTCTTGTGTTATCTTTCCAGAGACAGTTTATCCATACACACTAAATACTTAGCATATGTTCTTCTTTTTATATATAAATGGTAGCACATTATACTCACTATTCTGCACCTTGGTTTTTCCACCTAATAATGTACGTTGGAGAGCATCCCACATCATTTCTTAAATGGCGTCCTCAAAAGTTCTCTTTATATATTTTATTCATTTTTTTCTACCTAGGAGTTTGCTGAGTCAACATACCAGGATTTCAGGAACCAGACCCCTGGTGTTGTCATATCTACAGCTTCCAACCTTTTGTTTTCACAACAGTGCAGCAGTGAATTCCTCTGTGCATTCATCATTTTGTATATGCAGGAGTATATACATTCCTAGAAGTGGAATTGCTGGAAAAGCCATGCACATTTGTGGTTTTGGTTACTTTGGATTCATTCCTCTTTAAATAAGAGTTTTTCCTGGACATGGTGTTTGCTGGAGGTTCATGTGGAAAAAGAAACCAGGGCCACATTTAAGGCAGATCAGAGGTTCTCTTGCAACTGGGATTTTTTCCATTTGGTAGTTCTTTCAGACTTGGATTCTCTGAGTCAGTAAATAGGGGAAGCTGTAGGGTTTGTCACAAGAAACACTGCCTTCTCTTGCCCCAGCCCCCACCAATTGCTCATCCGATTAGTACAGACTAGTTTCTACTAAATATGATTAGTCTGAGCAATTCCTTGTCAAGGCCCCTGCCTATCTCTTTTCAGATGCCAAATGGATCTAGGAAACATCCTACCTCCCACCTACCCATGCTCTGGGTTACTGCTGTTGTGTTTGTATATAAACCTCTACTAAGCATCCTTACCTGTGCTGTCTCACATCTGCAGCCTTGAGCATTCTCTGTCCTTGGAGATCTCCCACATCTGCCTGTGGCAACCCTCTCATCGGGGTTTCAGCTATCTCCTAATTTTGTCAGATACAGAGATTACACTTCTGTTTCTTTGCCTCCCTGTAGCTTTTGGGTAGATTGAGATGAAAAAAAAAAAAGGCTGAGTTTATCCCTATATTTAAACCAGAAGTCAGAACATACTAAAAAACAAAATGTTTCTTCAGGGAACATAACAGACACTACTGATTTATTTTCTAATGTATAATGAGCTTTGACTTCTGGGTGTGGCCTTTCCCGTGGACTTTCTTTCCTGTATGTGTTCTCTGATGTACAATAAGGTTTGATTTTTGGGTAAAAGCTTTCCCACATTCTGTACACTTATAGGGTTTCTCTCCAGTATGAGTTCTTTGGTGTACAGTGAATGTTGATTTTTCTCTAAAGGCTTTGCCACACTCAGTGCATGCATAGGGTTTCTCTCCTGTGTGTGTTCGCTGATGTATTATGAGCTGTGATTTCTGGCTAAAAGCTTTCCAACATACAGGACATTCATAGGGTTTCTCTCCTGTGTGAATTCTCTGATGTATAATAAGCTTTGATTTTTCTCTGAAGGCTTTTCCACATTCATTACACTTATAGGGTTTTTCTTCTGTATGAGTTCTTTGATGTATAATGAGATATGATTTCTGGGAAAATGCTTTTTCACATTCATTACATTCATAGGGCTTCTCTCCTGTATGACCTCTCTGGTGTAGCATGAGATAGGATTTCTGGGAGAATGCTTTCTCACATTCATTACATTCAAAGGGTTTCTCTCCAGAATGCGTTCTCTGATGTACACCAAGGTTTGACTTCTGGGTGAAGGTTTTTCCACACACATCACATTCATAAGGTTTCTCTCCTGTATGAGTTCTCTGATGCACAATGAGAGTTGACTTCTCATTGAAAGACTTCCCACATTCAGTACATTTATGAGGTTTCTCTCCCGTATGAGTTCTTTGATGTATAATAAGAGTTGACTTATCACTGAAAGTTTTCTTACATTCATTACATTCATGGGGTTTCTTTCCTGTATGAGTACTATGGTGTATAATTAGATCAAGTTTCTGTATGAAAGATTCCCCACATTTGGTGCATTCATAAGTTTTCTCTCCTGTGTGGGTTTTCTGGTGGACAATGAGATTTGACTTTTGAGTGAAGGCTTTTCCACATTCATTACATTCATAGGGTTTCTCTCCTGTATGAGTCCTATAATGTATGATGACAGTTGACTTTTCTCTGAAGGCTTTTCCACATTCTGGACACTCAAAGGGTCTCTCTCCTGTATGAGTTCGTAGGTGTATAATGAGCTGAGATTTTTGACTGAAGGCTTTTCCACATTCAGTGCATCCAAAGGGTTTCTCTCCCGTATGAGTTCTCCAATGTACAATGAGGTGTGACTTCTTGCTGAAGGTTTTCCTACATGCAGTACACTCAAAGGGTTTCTCTCCATTTTTAATTCTCTGATGTAGACTAAGACCTTTCTTTCTCCTGAGGGTCTTCCCACACTCTTTATATCCATAAGTTTTCACTCCAGGAGTTGTTTTCTCATATTCAGTATGAAATAATAATTTTGCACTTCCATTATCATGTCTCTTTCCTACAGAGCTTCTACTAAATAAGTCTAAATTATCTAACGTATTATTTCCAAATGACTCATGTTTATGGGGTCTTTGTATTGAAGCAACAAGGTTTGTACTCATATAAAGTGTGTTTCCAAATTCATTATAGTCATGGTCACTCTTGGTGGTAATTGTTTTCTTGTCAGGGAATCCAACTTGCATCAGAAAACATTTATCTTCGTCATCCTGGTTCTGCCTCTCAATCTGTTCATCAACTTGGCAGGTTTCTTCTAGAAAGAAATCGAATAAACCATTTTTATACTCTGATATTATAGAATGGACCTTCTTTATAAATGCCCTGCCATATGAAAGCTGATATGGTTAGCACATTTTATTAGAGTTCCTGTAGAGAGAAACTTGACCATCAAATCCTGTTCTTTTACTAAAATCCCACCTACTAGCTTTTTTGTTACTGAGAACAATCTTGCCTTGACACCTAAGTCTTTATCGCTACATTGACATCGTCTCTTATTTCCATCTACTTTGTTGACCTTATCACCCTTTATCATCATTTACCATATGAATTTTTTAAAAAAATATATATTTTATTGATTTTTTACAGAGAGGAAGGGAGAAGGATAGAGAGTTAGAAACATCGATGAGAGAGAAACATCGATCAGCTGCCTCCTGCACACCCCCCACTGGAGATATGCCCGCAACCGAGGTACATGCCCTTGACCAGAATTGAACCCAGGATTCTTCAGTCCACCGGCTGACACTATCCACTGAGCCAAACCGGTCAGGGCTACCATATGAACTCTTAACTCTACCTGACTTACACTATTATAAAAATCCTAAATTCATTATCAGAAAATGAAAGATTTAGAATAATTAGCCTTACAAAAACAAAGAAAAACCTGAAAATCTTTGCCCAATCTGGATTCACCTTTGTATCTATCTAAGCTTGCATTCACATTCAACATCACCGTCTACTCCTATCTATACTATTTCTACTAAAAGCTATGCCTATTATTAACTCCAAACCCTAGTCTTCCATATTTTTCTATATTCAAAATCTGGATAACTTTCAAGAAGTTCAGTCTTTTCAAAACTTACCTCTATAACTAATTTTTATTAACTTCTAAAGTAGTTGCTCATCTGTATGTACCACTCAGTTAAAATTGCAAAGCCTTGTCTTTAATATACCATTTTCATCAGTCACAAGATGAATATCATTCCACATTTTAACATTTCTGAATCCAGAATCACCTTACAATCAATGATATGTCAAAAATTAATTGGTGGAAATTTTTCTTTCATAGTGATACGTCTAAAAACCCAATGGTATCTTGAAGTCAATAAAATATGGTAAATACTTTTTATACATCTACTTAATTTTTTGTCATTTTTGAAGTTCACTTTTGAAGTTTTTCCTAAAACTTTATGTGAAAAATTTCATATAGAGAAGATGAAAGAAGAGTATCAATAACTAAACTACTCATATAACCACTTAAATTTAATAAGGATAACATTTATAATAATACTGAATTTTAAATGGATCATGCAGCAGTGGTCTCTCTTCCTATGACATCCTTTCTTTGGATTGCAAAGTACTAGCTCTTATCTAGGAGTGAACATTAGAATCACAGAAAAAGCATTTACAAAATACATCTGATGGGACCCAAGTTCCACCAAGTATCTACTGAATAGGACCTTCTTATGTGGTAAGAAGCATAGTACATGTGGCTAGGGCAGTGGTCAGCAAACTGCAGCTCGCGAGCCACACTCAGCTCTTTGGCCCCTTAAGTGTGGCTCTTCCACAAAATACCACGTGCGGGTGCGCATGTACAGTGCAATTGAAACTTCGTGGCCCATGCGCAGAAGTTGGTATTTTGTGGAAGAGCCACACTCAAGGGGCCAAAGAGTCGCATGTGGCTTGCGAGCCACAGTTTTCCAACCACTGGGCTAGGGTCATGGATTCTCTAGCCCAGGATCAAAGCCTGCCTTAGCCTTTCACTTGCTCTGTGAACTTAGGCAAGTTATCTATTTGTGTCTTACTTTCCCACCTAGAAAACAGGAATTATAACAGTGCCCACCCAAATGTTTAGTGATATAATTAAATTACTTAGTATACATGGCACATAAGAAATGTTTTTAATTTTAAAAAAAAGTGTTTTCAAATGTTTACTAGAACAATTAATATACTACTACTACTATTACTACTACTACTACAACTAGTACTAATATTATGATTAAGGGCCAATATATTACTATTGAAAATAAGGAATATCTCAATGTAATTCACATGTTCTTGAATAGCAAGTGAAAACACAGTTAATAAAACTGTGAAGAGTAGGCTATCATTTTTCTGAAGAAGGAAAAATATATAAATACATATTTATATAGGGTCCTGTGAAAAACAATGGAAAGATACACTGTCAAATTTTAATAAATGGTTACATCTGATGCTAGTGTTAACCTATAGGGAGAAGGAAAGAAGAGAGTGGTATGAAGAAGGGAAAGGAGCTGGACTTCTTGGAAAATACCTGTTCTCTAGATTTGACTGTGAAACCAAACAAATACTTGTGTTAAAAAGAAACAACAGATCCAAATTGGAGTCACTTGTAGTAAGCCCCACCAAAGGTTAATAATTGCAGTCTCAGTCTCTCCCAAGAGTAGAATTTTAAAACCACTCTAGAATTTCCTAATCAGCACTAATGAGGTAATCTGCCTAGTAAGTCCCCTCCCTTCCCCTAAGGGAAAGTGACCTGACCGTACCTGAAATAATACACTCTTTTAAACCTCCTTGTCCCACTCTCCTTCTACCTATGAAAACCTACCATGTTGTACAACTCCTTGAAGCTCCCTTCTATTTGCTAGATGGAATGCTCTCTGATTCACGACTTGTTTACCAATGTCAATTACATCTTCAAAGTTACTCGCTTAAATTTTTGTTCCTTAACATTTGCAAATTTTATATAATCAGACACCAAAATTCAATAGAAAAGGATTCCCTAATATCCTCTCATCTATATTTCCTAACAACCATGCTGAAAAGTCTTGATTCTCAATGGCACCAACATGATTACTTCAACTGATTCAACCCTCTATATTCAGCAGTCTCAGAATAACACTAACAATACTACTATAAAAAAATATAAGTGCAGCCACTTTAAAATGGAGTTAGAGCTGTTATCCTAGAGGAACTGCCTTGCACATGTTACTCCTCAAACCTTTGGATGTTAAAAACAGGGCAAAAAAACCCCCCAAACCTTTGGATTGGGCCTAAGGCAACACTGTATTTCAAACAACTGCTTGGAAAGATAATAAAAAAGCAGATATGCCTGACCGGTTTGGCTCAGTGGATAGAGCATTGGCCTGTGGACTGAAGGGTCCCAGGTTCGATTCCGGTCAAGGGCATGTACCTTGGTTGCGGCCACATCCCCAGTGGGAGGTGTGCAGGAGGCAGCTGATGGATGTTTCTCTCTCATCGACGTTTCTGGCTCTCTATCTTTCTCCCTTCCTCTCTGTAAAAAAAAACCAATAAATATATTTTTTTAAAAAGCAGATATTATAACTAGAGAACTGATTACGACCAAACTACTGGACTGAAAATTAAAAACATTGCTTAGAATTAGCATCACTATGTTAGCTTATCTACATCTATAGAAATTACTTCTTTCTACTGATATGATTGTTTCCCTTCCCTTTGTCATTAATACCCCTTGCCTTTGTCTCCTAATCAGAACACTATTTGGGTTTCTGCCTGAATCAATGCTTCCCGAATAACTATTCTTCTTTTTAAGAACTTTAAAATTTATTTTTCAATTACAGTTTACATTCAATATTATTTTCTATTAGTTTCAGATGTAGAGGATAATGGTTAGACAATCATATACTTTACAAAGTGTTCCCTTCCATATTTCCAGTACCCACCTGGCACCAATCATAGTTACTCCAATATTACTGATTATATTCCCTATACTGTACTTTACATCCCCATGACTATTTTGTAACTACCAATTTGTACTGAATACCTATTCTTTTTTACCTCAAATAAATGCTGTTGCCTCTCACTTTGGCCTTTTATTTTTAGATGAACACTATCACTAGATGTAATATTAATTAAAAATGTTTAACTCCAGAATTTGATTTGAAAATACCAACTTGAATATATGATATATTTTCTCTTAAAAATATATCTTTTATATAGTTCCTATAGGCTTAGAAACCATTCCCCTAACATCTAAATTGTGGTCTCAAAACATTTACCACGAAAAAGAAATGGGGGTTTCATAGGAGAAGTGTCTGATTTCAGGTCAGAGGAAGGAAATACGTGACATGATCCTTGAACATCTTGTAACAGACAGCAAGGAATCTACCAAAGACTCAGAAGCCAATTTGAAGGAGTTTCCTTTGGCCAGTTAATTAATGGAGATGGGGTAAGGGAAAGTTCTTTACAGAAGACTACAAACATACAAATGTAGAAGGAATGATAGAAAATTCATCATTTTTCAACCATATAAGTAATAACTGATTTAGGCAAGAATCATCATGGAATGCTAAAACCAATGAATAAAAAATTTATTAGCCTTGTCTTTAATATACCTTTGAGGAACAGGATATTTACACAGTTTGGCAGTTCCACAAAATGTTAAACACACAGTTATCATACTGTTCAGCAATTCCACTCTATGTATGTACTCTAAAGAAATGAAAACACACATCACCACCAAAACTTCTACATTAATGTTCATAGAACCATCAAAGTGTAAACAACCTAAATGTCCCAACAAATGAAAAACAAAATGTGGTATCCTATATAATAAAGAGCTAATATGCAAATGGTCGTCACACTCTCATGCCCTCATGCCATAACAGCTCAGACACTCAACACTGGGGAGAGAGGAATGGGGACCATCCAGGCACAAATGAGCTCACAAGAGAACAATGGGGACCAGCCAGACACAAATGAGCTCTCAAGAGAGGAATGGGGACCAGCCAGGCACAAATGATTTCATGAGAGAGCAATGGGGACCAGCCAGGCTGTGGCCCGGGAGAGGGACAATCTTTCCACCCTGCGGTCCTGGATGCCAGGGACTGCACCTGCACCTGCAGCCTGGAAGAGGGATAATCCGCATGCCTCATGGTCCCCATGGTTCCTGGCACCAGCGGCTGTGCCTGCAGCCTGGGAGAGGGACAAGCCAAACTCCCTGTGGTCCCAGGCACCAGTGGCTGCATCTGCACCTGTGGCTGTGGCCCAGGTGAAGCCTCCCGTCCACAGTCCCCTGGGGCTATGGTTGGCCCGGGTGAGGCTGGCCTGGGTCCTGGGTGCTTGTGGCCGGCCAGAGGGAGGGAATCCCGGGTCTGGTGCCTGTGACCGGCCAGAGGAGGCAATCCTGGGTCCTGGGTGATGGGCAAGGCAGAGGCAGTTGGGGCGATCAGGTCAGCAAGGGAGCAGTTAGGGATTATCAGGCAGGCAGGCAGAGAGGTTAGGGGGGATCAGGCAGGCAGAGGTGGTTAGGGGCAATCAGGCAGCCAGACAGGCGAGAAGTTAGGAGCCAGCAGTCCTGGATTGCAAGAGGCAGTCAGACATTCCTCAAGGGGTCCCAGATTGGAGAGGGTGCAGGCTGGGCTGAAGGAGCCCTCTTCCATGCACGAATTTCATGCACTGGGCCTCTAGTATACATATAATGGAATATTATTCTGCCATAAATGAAGTACAGACACATGCTACAATACGAATGGACAATCCCTGAAAACATGCCAAGAAGTAAAAGAAACCAGACATAAAAGGCCATATTTTTATATGGTTCCATTTATATGAAATGTCCAGAATAGGCAAAACCATAGACAGATAGTAGATTAGTAGTTGCCAGAGGATGGGCAGGGAATGGAGAGTGGCTAATAAGAAATAGGGGTTTCA
>NW_006296623.1:20022-30293 GCF_000327345.1 Myotis davidii | reverse complement strand
GCAGGCGTGGTTCAGCGGTCGACCTCTGAACCAGGAGGTCACGGTTCGATTCCCAGTCAGGGCACATGCCCAGGTTGCAGGCTTGATCCCTAGTGTGGGGTGTGCAGAAGGCAGCCAATCAGTGATTCTCTCTCATCATTGATGTTTCTATCTCTCCCTCTCCTTTCTTCTCTCTTAAAAATATATTAAAAAAATATTTTTTAAAAAAAGAGATAGGGGTTTCTTTTTGGAGTCATTATAGTGCTCTTAAAGTGAAGGTTGCAGCCCTGGCCCATGTGGCTCAATTGGTTGGGTGTTGTCCCCTCCACCAAACGGTTCCTAGTTTGATTTCAGGTCAAGGTACGTTCCTGGGTTTCCAGTGGAGACGTGCAAGAGGCAGCCTCTCTCTCTCTCTCCCTTCCTCTCTCTCTAAAAAAAAGTCAATAAAATAAATAAAAATAAAAGTGATGGTTGCAGAACTCTATGAATGTACTAAAAAGTTACTGAATTTGTGTATCTCAGAGTGAATTTTATCTCAATAAAGTTCTTTTTAAAAAGAGATAATCAAGCCTTAGCTGGTTTGGCTCAGTGGATAGAGCGCCGGCCTCAGGATTGAAGGGTCCTGGGTTCAATTCTGGTCAAGGGCACATGCCCGGGTTGCAGGCTCAATCCCTAGTGGGGGGTGTACAGGAGGCAGCTGATCCATGATTCTCTCTTATCATTGATGCTTCTATCTCTCTCTCTACCTCTCCCTTGTCTCTGAAATCAATAAAAATATCGTTTAAAAGAAATAGTCTAGATGTTTTAGGAGAATAAATCTGATAGGAATATATAAGCTTAATGGAATCAGATAATTCAATCTGAAATTGCAACACTAGCGTAGGCCTGTGACTAATGCGGGCCTGTCTTTAGATAAGACAGTGAGTAATGAGAATGGTAGAAGAGCAGGGCAGGAGATTGGCATATACAGGACACGTATATATGGGGAAAGGAGCTGTACAGAAACTTGTGGGTGAGCACCAACTTAAGAAGAGTGGTGTGGTGGGTGTGGGACAGGGGAGTGGTATCAGTCTTATGTCTGTGGAGTTAATGTTCCTGTCCTCAAACAACAATAAAGGCCACAACATTTCCCAGATATCCCTGAAAGCCCTTTCAGAGGTCCTCAGCCCTGACTGACAAGCTGGAACCTCCTGTCCTCATAGACTGGGTCAATCCCACTTACCTGGAAAGCTCCAAATTGGGATTTTTCCTTTTGCCAGGCATGGCTCTTCAACCTCCAAATTGAGGATGAGATCTGGTTTAGTAGCTTGCTCCCCTGCTAATGAGAAAAGACAACAACACCTCCTTGGTCTTCAGAGCCTCTGAGAAAGAGGAAGGTGAAGTTTGGGGCAGCACAAGGGACCTATCACTTGACACTGGTTAAGTCAAATCATTTTGCCTGGGTTTTGAGTTCACAAATACCTTGTCAGGAGAGCAGAGAGAGAAAAAGGTACTCTGATCCCTGGGATTCAGTGTCAAACTCTTCAAACAGTTCAGAGACTTCGAAAGTTCCCAAAATTGAGAAAATAAATACCCTTTATTGGACACAATAATCATAAACAGCAAAATTACCCAAGGAAGTCATTCTTACCCACAGAGACCAGGTTGCTGTAGGTCTCCAGCATCACGTCCCTGTACAGGATCCTCTGTGGAGAATTCAGATACTGCCACTCCTCCTGAGTGAAATCCACAGCCACATCCTCAAATGTCACGAGTCCCTGTAATTGCACATTCATTTTATACTGAAATGCTGATCATTGGATGAAGAGGATGGAATTTAGGCAAACTTCTATTTGGGTTCCCAGTTCATGATGATGACTTAATATAGGATGCCGACTTCATATCAAGTTAGTGACCTACTTTGTGCGAAACTCACAAATCAGTAGAAAAAAACTATTCTGTTAAATAATAGAACACGTATGACAATGTGGTATTAGCACAAGGCTAGACAAATAGTCCAGTAGAACTAAAAAGATAATCCAAATATGTATGGACACCTGAGTTATGACAGAGTTGGCCTACAAAACAGTGGGAAGAGAGGATGATCTTTTCAAATAAATGTGGATGGGTTACTGGATATCTATATGAGGGGAAATGACATTTAACCCTTAATAGTCACCATACACAAAAATCAATTACAGGTAAATTGTAAATGTAATGTGAAAGATAACACAATAACGTGTCTAGAAAATAATATAGGAAAATGTTTTCATAGTCTTGGGATATGGAAAGAATTCTAAAATAAGGCATGAAAAGCACTATTCTTAAAGGAAAACAGTTATAAACGTTATAAGATTGAAAGTACAACAGTAAAAAAAGGAAGCTATAGATGGGGAAATTATCTGCAATATTCACAAGTGATAAAGGGGTCTTTTCTGGAACATAACCTCTACAAATCAGTAAGAATCATACAAACAACACAAAAAGAGACAAGAGATGTGAATAGGCACTTCACTAAAAAGAAAAACCAAATGACCTATGAACATGAGAAAATGTACTTGACCTCTTTAGTACTCAGGTAACCAATGAAATGTACTCAATCCCATGAGCTCTCAGGTAAAAGAAAATTTAGGCCACAATGAGACACCACTATGCACCCTCCAGAGAGGTTACAATTAAGCAGGCTAAAATACCATAATATTGTTTTAATATAGGAACTTTCACACACTGTTAGTAGGAATGTAAACTGGTATAACTGCTTGGGGCAACAGTTAGCCATTATTTACTCAAGGTAATGATTTGCATACACTATGATCCAGTGATTCTACCCAAAGGTACACACCTTAGAGAAAATCATGCACATATGCTCTAGAAAACAAGTACAGAGATGTTCACTGCAGCACTATTTCTAATACTTAATTGAGGAGAAAATAAAAATGTCTCTCAACAATACAATAGGTAAATTGTGACCCAGTCATTCAGTGAAATACTGTATGGTAATGAAAATAATGAATTACAACCATATATCCAACATAGATAAATCTCACAGATATACTGCTGAGTAAAAGAATTCAGACACAAAGGAGTATATACTGCATGATTCTATCCTATATAATAAAAGCATAATATGCTAAGTGTCCGACTGTTCAACCAGTCACTATGACACGCACTGACCACCAGGGGGCAGATGCTCCAACCGGTAGGTCAGCTTGCTGCTGGGGTCCAGCCAATCAGGATTGGGCGAGACGGGCTGGACACACCCTGGGGCCCTCCCGTGGTCCCTCCCTGGCTGGCCAACCTCCTGCGGTCTCTCCCCAGCCAGCCAGCCCTGATTGACCTCAATGGAGACTGGGCAAGACAGGCCAGACACGTCCTGGAGCCCTCCTGCGGTCCCTCCCCAGCCCCAATCATGCACCAGTGGGGTCCCTTGGTCTGGCCTGCACCCTCTCGCAATCCGCAGGCCAGGTTGAGGGACCCCATGCACCAGGCCTCCAGTTTATGTATAGTAAGAGAACAGGTAAGGCCAATCCATGATGTAGAACTCAGGAGAGTGATTAACTTTGGGAGTGGTATTGATTGGGAGAGGGCATAAGTGGGGATTCAGAAGTCCTAATTATGTCTTAATCTTGACCAATGGGGTGGTTACACAGTGTGTTCATTTTGTGATAATCCATCAAGCTGGAGACTTATAAACTATACTTCATGTATGTTATAATTAAACTAGAGGCCTGATGCATGAAATTCATGCTAGGTGGCTTGCCTCAGCCCTCGCAGCCCCGGCTTCGTCCAGAAGGTGGTCTGGAAGGTTGTTTGGCTGTCCGGTCTAATTAGCATATTACACTTTTATTATTATAGATGTACTTTATATCTTCATACTTAAAAAATATTTCCAACGAAATTACAAAGGCAATTGAATGCAAAATGGGAGTTCCCACTTCAACAAGTGGTATCGGAACAATTGGATATCCATATGCAAAAAAATATAATTCACCATTTAAGTAGACCTAAGGAGAAAATCCGTATGATTAAAAGAATTAACATAAGAGCCGAAACCGGTTTGGCTCAGTGGATAGAGCGTCGGCCTGCGGACTGAGAGGTCCCGGGTTCGATTCCGGTCAAGGGCATGTGCCTGGGTTGCGGGCGCTTCCCCAGTGGGGGATGTGCGGGAGGCAGCTGATCGATGTTTCTCTCTCATCGATGTTTCTAGCTCTCTATCTCTCTCCCTTCCTCTCTGTAAAGAATCAATAAAATATATTTAAAAAAAAAAAGAATTAACATAAGAAATGCTGATACAAAAATATTAAAACAGAATTCAATACCCAATCCTGATTTAAGATTACAATTGATGGTAATTTCCATAAAATAACCAAAGATAAACAGACAGACAGACAGCTAGATAAACAAGGGAGGGAGGGAGGGAAGAGGAGGGAGAGGAAAGAACGACAGACTAGAATGGAAGGAAGAAAGAATGGAAGGATGTTTTGCATGGGAGTCTTGGGTCACCATGGATAGTATAATAATGTGATTTTTGGGGGAGGGGCTTTGGGTCACTCCCTGAGGGGCTGGAGATGGAGAGCATCCACGTGGAAAATCATATCTATAAAATGAAACCTAACAAAATCTCTGGACACCAAGGCTCATGTGAGTATCCTTGGTTGGCAGAACTCCATGGGTACTATCACACATCCCAACTTCATGGGGAGAGAAAAATGGAAGCCCCATATTTAGTCATTTCTTGAACCCTGCCCTATGCACTTTTTCCCTTGGTGGATTCCAATCTGTGTCCTCTCCCTGTAAAAAGCCATAACCATGAGTATAACAGCTTTCAGAGGGTTCTATGAGCCCTTTCAGTGAATTATCAAACCTAAGGGTGCTGTTGGGACCCCAAGATTGTAGGTAGTGTCAGAAGTGAGAGTGGTCTCTTATGGGGACTGTTTCCTCCAACTTTAGATTTGTCAAACTCTTCAAAGACAGAATGGCACAAAGATGTAGTTATCCCTAAATTAATATATAAATTTAATGTGACCCAAATTTAATAAAACAAGCTCTTTAATGGTACTAACAAGATAATACTAAAAGTCATATAAAAAATACATGTGCAAGAGTAGCTAGAAAAACAGTGGAAATAAAAACTGTGATAGCCCACCCTCACAAAGTAACTAGAGGATACCTTGATGTATGCATTCTCTCAAAGCACAGGATAACAGATCCACATTGTAATAAATGGTAACAGGACAACTGGACAGCCAGTTGGAAAGGATAAATTGGATCCATACCTCATACCATACACAAGAATAAATACCAAATGGATCAGGAGGCTAAATGTAAAGTATTTAAACCCTACAAAGTATTATAAGAAAGCCTGGTTGAATGCCTGGGTAACCTGAATAAAGGGAAAGACTTTCTAACTGTAAGTAAAGGTACAGATGCAATAAAAGATTTATAAATAAAACCATGAAAATCTAAAAACACTTTTGTAAGTCTAAACACATAAATCCAAAGACAAATGACAAACTAGGGGGGAAATTGTTGCAACATGTATCACAGATTAATATCCTTAATATATAAAGTACTCTTAAAAACCAAAGGGGGGGGACAAATACCTGATAGAAAATTAGAAAGAAGGGACAATTGACAAAAAAAAGATCTAAAAATGGCTCTTAAATATATGAAATTATTTTCAACTCACTCATAGTAAGAATAATACCAATTCTAACTATAGAGAGATATCATTTCTTACCTAGCAGATTGAAAAAAAATAAAAATTTTAAAAGCCTGACAACATACTCTATTAGTGCAACCATGTAGAAACAGACTCTATCATACAATGCTAGTGGGAGTGGAAACAGTACAACCTCTACTGGAGGGAATTTGGCAATATCTAACAAAACTACCGTTTGATCCAGCAATGTTACTTGTAGGAATTTAAATAGGAGATATATTTAAACAATAAGTAAACAACATATGCACAACATATTTTGTTGCAGCATTATTCTTAATTGCAAAATACTGGAAACAATCAAAATTCTCACGTACAGGGGAGAATGGTTAAACAAATTGATATATCCACTAACACAGGGATAGGGAATGTCGAGCCCACGGGCCGCATAAGGCCTGGGAAATCATTTGGTCTGGCCCTGCCAAGGCATTAGGGGTGAGTTAATTAAATGTTTGATCAAATATAGCGGGGTAATTTTTAAGTTGATAATTTTATATGGCCCTTGAATGATGTTATAATTATCTAAATGGCCCTTGGCAGAAAAAAAGCTTCCCCACCCCTGATCTAAATAAAGAGAGACATGGGGTGTTCATGGATTGGAAGCCACAATTGATAATAAAGATATCAATTCTCTCCAAACTGATCTACAAGTTTAAATCAATTCCTGTAAAAACCCTAGCAAGATAATTTTTAGATATTTAACAAGATTATTCTAAAGTTTTTATAGAAAGACAAAGGCACAAGAATAGCTGAACAATTCTGAAAAAAATTGGATCAAGTTAGAGAAATCATACTACTTGTTTTTAAGACTGTATGGTACTATACAGATATATAGATAGATATAACACAATATAGTCCAGAAATAGACCCCATAAATATGGCCAATTGATATCTGACAAACTGTAAAAGCAATTCAATGGAGAAAAAATAGTCCTTTCAACAACCAGGGTTAGAACAAATGGGAATTCATATCCAAAATAATGAACCTTGACCTAGTCCTCACACCTTATATAAAAATTAATGCAAAATGGATCACAGGTCTAAATGTAAAACGTAAAACTATAGAACTTATAGAATATGAAAAATCTTCATGACCTAGGGTTCAGCAAACAGTTCTTAGACATGATACCAATAGCACAGCCATAAAGGAAATAATTTATAAATTGGAAATTTTCAAAATTAAAAATTCTTGCTCTGTGAACAACACTGTTAACAGAATGAAAAGACAAGCTACACACTTGAAGAAAATATTTACAAATCATGTATCTAACAAAGCACTTGTACACAGAATATATAAACTCTCAAAACTGAAAAAGGTGAAGAGATTTATAACTACAGATTGGTAGTTACAAAATAGTTATAGGGATGCAAAGTACAGCATAGGAAATATAGTCAATAATACTGTAGTAGCTATTTATGGTGCCAGTTGGGTACTGGAAATATCAGGGGGAACAGTCTGTAAAGTATCTGATAGTCTAACCCAGTGATGGCAAACCTATGACACGCGTGTCAGAGGTGACACGCGAACTCATTTTTTTGGTTGATTTTTCTTTGTTAAATGGCATTTAAATATATAAAATAAATATCAAAATTATAAGTCTTTGTTTTACTATGGTTGCAAATATCAAAAAATTTCTATATGTGACATGGCACCAGAATTAAGTTAGGGATTTTCAAAATGCTGACACGCCGAGCTCAAAAGGTTCGCCATCACTGGTCTAACCACTATGTTGTATATCTGAAACTAATATAAAATATTGAATGTAAACTATAATAGAAAATTTTTAAAAATTAAAAAAACTGAATAGTGAGAAAACAATCGAATTTAAAAATAGGCAAAGAACTTGACTGAGCAGACACTTCACCAAAGAGAATACGCAAAAAGTAAATAAGCATATGTAAAAAGGTATTCAACATCAGCCATTGGGGAAATGCAAATTAAAACAATGATAAGATACCATTATACAACTAGAATGAATAAAATTAAAAGTACTGACAATACCGAGGGCTGGCAAAAATGTGAAGCAATTAGAATCCTTACTAGTACACAATGCTGGTGAAAATAAAAAGTGATTCAACCACTCTGGAAAACAATTTGGCAGATTCTTAAAAAGTCAAACAGCCCTGGCTGGTTTGGCTCAGTGGATAGAGCATTGGCCTGCAGACTGAAGGGTCCCAGGCTTGATTCCAGTCAAGAGCACATGCTCGGGTTGTGGGCTCGATCCCCAGTAGGAGGCATGCAGGAGGCATCCAATCAATGATTCTCTCTCAGCATTGATTTTTCTATCCCTCTCTCCCTTTCCCTTCCTCTGAAATCAACTTTTTTAAAAAGTTAAACGTACCTTCACCATATGACCCAGCAATCGGATATTTACTGTAGAGAAATGAAAACAGGTGTTCACACAAAAATTTGTTATGAATGTTTAAAGTAGCTCTACTGATAATTGCCAAAACTGGGAATAATTCAAATGTCTTTCAACAGGAGAATGGATCAACAAGCTGCGGTACATCTATAGTGTAGAATACCACTCAGCAATAAAAAGGAAAGAACTACTGACACACTCACAACTTGGCTGAATCTCCAGGGAATTATACTAAGTGGGGGAAAAAATACAATTTCAAAAGGTCACATACCATATGATTCAACTTATATCATTTTTCGAAATGACAAAATTCTACAAATGGAGATCAGTAATTGCTAGTCTAGGAATGGTATAAAGAGGTGGATGTGACTATAAAAGGGCAACACAAGGGATCCTTGCATTGATGGAACTGTGTCCTGACCATATCAGTATCAATCTCCTGGCTGTGACATTGTATTATAGTTTTGCGAGATGTTAACATTGGGATAAACTAGGTAAAGGATACAAAGGATTTCTCTGTATTATTTTTACATTGCATGTCAATCATTTATCTCAAAATACAGTTAAGTTTTTTTTAAGTTTATATACCATATGATTCCATTTATATGACATTCTTAAAAAGATAAAACTGATACAGAACAGATCTGTGCTTGCCTGAGGTTACAGGTGGAGTAGCATGAGACAGATTTTTGGCATGATGAAACTATTCTATACCCTATAGATTAGTTACACCAATTTATAAATGTGTTAAGATTTATTAACTGGACAACAAAATCAATTTTAATGTACACTAAATTAAAAAATAGACATTTTTATTGAATTTACTGGGGTGACATTGGTTAATAAAATTATGTTTCCCCTAAAGACTCCATCAAACAATTAATAGACTTAATAAATGAATTCGACAATGTAGCAGGATACAAAATTAACGCCAAGAAATCTATGGCATTTCTATATACCAAAAGTGAACTTACAGAAAGAGAGACTAAAAAAACAATCCCATTTACCATTGCACCAAAAAAATTAAGATACTTAGGAATAAACTTAACAAAGGAGGTAAAAGACCTGTACTCGGAATACTACAGGCCGCTGAAAAAGGAGCTAGAGGAAGACATAAACAGATGGAAGAACATCCTACGTTCATGGATTGGTAGAATGAACATCATCAAAATGTTCATACTACTGAAAGCAATCTATAGATTCAATGCACTCCCTGTTAAAATACCAAGGACATATTTCACAGACCTAGGACGAACTTTCCAAAAATTCATTTGGAATAAAAAAAGGCCTCGAATAGCTGCAGCAATCCTGAGAAAGAAGAAAGAAGAATAAAGTAGTTGGGATCTCAATACCAGATATCAAGCTGTAATACAAGCTGTATTACAACTACTGTTCTCAAAACAGCCTGGTACTGGCACAAGAAGAGACATATAGATCAATGGAATAGAATAGAGAACTCAGAAATTGACCCAAACCACTGTGCTCAATTAATATTCGACAAAGGAGGCAAGAGCATAGAATGAAGCCAAGACACTCTCTTCAATAAATGGTGTTGGGGAAATTGGACAGATACATGCAAAAAGATGAAACTAGACCACCAACTTACACCATACACAAAAATAAACGCAAAAATGGATAAAGGACTTAAATGTAAGATGGGAAACCATAAAAATACTAGAGGAATCTACAGGCAACAAAATCTCAGACATATGCCAAAACAATTTCTTCACCGATACAGCTCCTAGAGCAATGGAAACTAAAGAGCAAATAAACAAATGGGACTACATCAAAATACAAACCTTTTGCACAGCAAAATAAACCATCAACAAAACAAGAAGGCTCACTGCATGGGAGAACACATTTGACAATGTTGTCACCAATAAGGCCTTAATCTGCAATATTTACAGGGAACTCATACAACTTAATGAAAGGAAGTGAACATTCCAATCAAAAAATGGGCAAAGGGAAACCCAAGATGGTGGTATAAGTAAACACCTGTACTTGTCGCCTCCCACATCCACATCAAAATTACAACTAAAATACAGAACTATCATCCAGAACTGCAGGAAAGCTGGCTGAGTGTAACTACTACAACTAGAGAGGAAAGAAGAAAGCGCATTGAGACTGGTAGGATGTATGGAGGTGCAGAACAGGCTGTGCCACTTTTTTAATCGGGAGAGAGATTGCCTCTTTGGAGGCCGCCTGGAGGAGCAAGGAGTCCCAGCTCCACA
>NW_006296623.1:19098-19552 GCF_000327345.1 Myotis davidii | reverse complement strand
ATTTCACTTGAAATGTTTTGTGTCCGTATATCAAGAACTTTAATATCACATGATCTCAGTAATTTCCTATCCAATAATAGACAAACATGGTAATTGACCGTACCTTTGCTATGCCTCCCATGGGCTAATCGGTGTGATATGCAAATTAGCCACCAACAAAGATGGCGGCTAATTTGCATACTGCAGGCAGGGCGGGCCAGCACAGGTCACCATCCCAGGCCCCAGAAGCCGGTGATCGTGGGGAGATGGGGGTCCCCTGCCCAGACCTGACATTCTGGCGGAGGCGTCAGGCCTGGGCAAGGGGCCGATCTGGCCATCAGAGGGTGATGGAGGTCAGGGCCTCTGGCCGAGGTGTCTGGCTGGGGTTGGGGGCGGAGCCAGCAATCGGAGGGGTCTGGGGGTCCCCTGCCCAGACCTGACGCCTGGGCCAGAGGCATCAGGCCTGGGTGGGGGG
>NW_006296623.1:14806-17732 GCF_000327345.1 Myotis davidii | reverse complement strand
GCAGGTGATATATGTTTCTCTCTCATCGATGTTTCTAACTATCTCTCTCCCTTCCTCTCTGTAAAAAATCAATAAAATATATTTTGTAAAAAATAATAAAATAAAATGGAAAAAAATAAATAAAATTATATTTTTCAAGTGTACATCTCTATAATACATCATCTGTATATTGTATTGTGTGTTCATCACCCAAAGTCAAGTCTCCTTCCATCACCATTTATCACATCTTTACCCCCATCTACCTCCCCCATTCCTCTTCACCTCTGGTAATCACCATACTATTATCTGTGTCTATGAGTACTTTTTTTATTGTGGGGTTTTTTTGCTTAATCCCTTCACCTTTTTCACCCATCCTCGAATCTCCCTCCCCCTCTGACAGCTGTCAGTCTGTTCACTATATCCATGAGTCTGTTCCTATTTTGTTTGTTTAAAAAATAAATTCAAGGAAAAGGGAAAAGTTGGTGGACTATAGGTGTCTATAGGACTTTGTCTCTTAGCCAAATGAGAATCAAAATTCCAACTGAGAAAATTACTTTAGGAAAAATTTGAAAGACAAGCAGTTCCCTAAGATATTTCATTTCCAAATTGCATTTTGACATTAGGTCTCTATTCACTGAGGAATGGTATATCTGTAGGAACCAGGGATTGCGTTTTTCACCAGGCTATGGTAGAAGACAATTCCACCTTCCACAGGAAGACCCAGCAAAGAAACATCTTGAAAGGAAATTGAAGAACCTTTTCTTTCCTGAGGACTTGGTGTGCTCTCCCTATTATAAGCAAGGTGAGCCAGGTTATTGGTTGTATTTCCTTCCCTCTGGCTGCCAGAGGCTCAAAGAGAAATTTGCAACTCAGCAATAGTATCTGTGACACCCTAAGTCATCCACATGTCTACATGGGCCTTGCTGCTGCTGCTCATTGTCCCTGATCCTAATGCTTACTTACAAATAATTTCCTACTTTATGTCAGAGATTCCTACATAGCTCATCATATCTATGGTAAAACAGAGGAAAGAATAGACAGGTCTTACCTGTGCTTCCGCCATTTCCTGCTCTTCTTGGGAAAAGGCAGATGTGTGAGCTGGAAGAGTGGAGAAGTGTAGAGCATATGAGAGACTATACCAGGCTTCCAGTGCCCAGAATTACCTGCCTAGAAGTCCCCTCACACCAGCTAGACATGAGGCTGCTCTGTGGAAGTTTGGGCAACCATGTGGTTTTAACAACCACCTGTGTATTCTTGCCTCTTTTCCTTATATTAATATTTAACACAAAAGGTTTACTCTATGTATACTTATGCACTGACCCAGAAATTGTATTTCTAGGTATTTTCCTTAATGAAATAATATATCATAATTTCTCTGTAAGTACCTACATCTCAGCATTGACCTTAACAATGCCAAATTTAAACAATCCTATATGACCCATAATATGGAATTGATAAGGAAATACGAGATGAAATGCTATGTATCTATTAAAAATAATGTTGTATGGAACTGTACATTTATTATCTGTGTACTTTTTATTGAGGTAACATTGGTTAATTACATTATACAAGTTTCAGGTGTGCAACATAATTTGACAACTGTATATAATACATAGCGTTCACACATCTGTGTACTTTTCTGTACATATATCTAAATTAAGTTTTTTAAATGTTATAGAATAAATATTTAAGCTGAATCACAGTAAACTTCTAAATAAGAAAAAAGTAGGTTATAAAACTGCAAGAACCCATTTTAAAACTGTACATTAAATGTTTTAAAATGCATATTCCTGCAGGGTTGGAGTGGCTCAGTGATTGAGCATCGATCTATGAACCAGGAGGTCATGGTTTGATTCCCAGTCAGGGCACATGCCCAGGGTGCAGGTTTCGCAGACCCTGCAGCCTCAGGCCTCGTCCCACCCACGCCAAGCCCCAGGCTCTGAGCGGACCCTTAGGCAGGTGAGTCCTCTCAGGTGCCTTCTTCCTTCTCCTCACCTCACTGGGGCCGTCTTGCCCAGGAGCCAGAAGGAAGCCTTCGGGTGCAGTCACTTCAGCTGGAACACTGGCACCAGGCCCCTACCTCGGGGCTTGGGCAAGGGGCCACGAACAGAGGGAGAGACTGAGCACGCCTAAGGAGGGGCCTGAGGGGTGCTATGAGCCCCTAGCGCAGGTCACTGTGCTGGAAAATGTGTAAAAGTCAACGTTTAATAAGCCCCATTCAACCCTGACTAGCCCCATAACCTTGCCCACTATTGAGCCCAAAGACCCTCATTCACTGACCTCTCAGTCCTCTATCATTCACCCCCACAACCTCCTACATCAAAGACCCCCACAAACACCCCTTTACTCGTCCTCCAGAACTCCCCATCACTCAGCCCATCACCTCTATGCACTCGCCCCCTCAACCTCTGTCTTTCTCTCTCTCGACAACATTTCTCTGTTCGCTGCAGAGAACTAGACCCAAGCAACACTTCCGCTTCGGAACTAACTTGGGCTCCCCAGCCTACAGGGGCCCAGCCAGTGTGGTTCAATGGTAGAGCATCGATCTATGAACCAGGAGGTCATGGTTTGATTCCCAGTCAGGGCACATGCCCAGGGTGCAGGTTCAATCCCCAGTAGGGGGGCATGCAGGAGGCAGCTGATCAATGATTCTCTCATCATTGATGTTTCTGTCTCTGTCTCCCTCTCACTTTCTCTCTGAAATCAATAAAAATATTTATTTTAAATGCATACTCCTTATACACACTAAAAAATGCCTAAGAATGGGCATTTAAATGTAGGGGCATAAAATTAGTTCCTTTTAATTTTCTTTTCTATTTTCTAATTAATCTAGAAGTTAAATGTGCTACTTTAAAAAACATTAAATAAATAAATATGCTACTTATCTGTTTACCGCCAACTTTTTAAAACATTACCCCATGGCATTAGCCCCATCCCCCCGCCCCCT
>NW_006296623.1:11234-14384 GCF_000327345.1 Myotis davidii | reverse complement strand
CGCGCGCCCAGTCTGAGCTGGAGCCTGAGTCCGCCAATAGTCAACAAGCGGCCCCTCCCGCCGTCCGAAGCAAGCGCGACAAGACTTCAGCGCAGGCGCAGAGGGAAGATGGCCACGCTGTGACGTCACTCCCAGAATATGGCCGCGCCCACCGCATCTGCACCCCAGGAGGGTGGCCGCCTGGAGCAGGTGTTTACTTTGTTCTGCAGAGGCCACCATTCCTAAAACTTCCAAAATCCATTTTCTTATGGCAGAGAGAGGAAGTACCCAATTAACGAAAGCTCTAGCAGGCAGATTTTTGGTGTCTTGTACTTTGGAAGGCAGCATCAGGTTTGCAGGAGTCATAGAACCGTAAGACAGATGGGAAGCAGAATAGCATAGAGTGCACAAAGTCTATGAGGTATGAAAATGCCGTTGGCTCCATCCAGTGGCTAGGGCTGGGAGTTGACAGTCAAGCGTTTAAAGGCAAGCCAGAAACTGAAGAATAAATAAACGGAGACCTAGGACACACACACACACACACACACACACACACACGGAGAGGGAACTCTTTTAGGGTTGGTGGGGGTTGATGTGCAGTGATGGCCAGCTCCAGAAATGTTCCTAAGCCAGTGACACAGCCCCTCAGCAACTCTCCTAGGGCTCACAGTGCGCATCCACAAGCTATGTGAGGCCAACATTTCTGCTGAAGACCTAAGATCCCGCCCCCCCACCCCCCGCCCCATTCTCTGTCCTGGGCATCCTCTACCATCAATTTCTATAGGCGAGACTTCCTCATACAGTGGCCTAAACAGCAGGTAGCTAGGTGAAGTGGTGTGGAAAGCTGACAGCTGGTCCCAGCATAGAGTCTGCACATGTGATGCTCCCACCCATTTTGGACCATGAGGTAGAAGATGAGTTTGATGGAACAACAGCACAGAGGAGACAGTTCTCTGGTGACCTTGGAGATGCCACGCTTACCCTAAACTACCTGCCTCCAAGTGAGGAATCCCTTTCCAACTTCTTGAAGTCACTTGTATTTGTGGAGGTGTTGGTATGTGCAGTCAAACCGAATCAGACTTTTCTGTCTTGGTTGATGTATCAGTAAACAGGAGACACATGGTACCGGGAGGGTGATGAATTACAATAATGAATGAAGGACAAATTTGGAATAAATTTGGAGAGAGAAAGGGCTATGGAATGGAGGTGAATGAGCAGCAGAGTGGAGTGGATGTGAGTAGCATGGGGCATAGTGAGGAAGTAACTATGTATTAGACTGTGCCCTAATCTAAAATTATGGCTGAGACTGAGTAAATGATGGGAAAATGAGACACAGTTTAAGTGACAAAGAGTTCAAATGGGAGCAGACTGTGAGTGAATGGGGTAATGAAAGGTAGTAAAAGTGAATGGAGTTGATAATGCATTAGAGTTTATATGAATACAAAGAATTACAGTGTGAGTGAATGATGATTTATGAGGCACAGTATGAATAAAGAGAAGTGAATTTGGGGGGAGGTAGGAGTGAATGGAGGCAATGTGGGGCATAGAGGGAAGAATGGGGTGCACAAGGGGCAGGAAAAGATGAATCCATGGTAGGATGTGAACACATGAACCAGGTTGATTTTGAGTGGGGAAGGAGAGTGACGAGAAGTGAATGAGAGGCAGGCTGGGATTAGATAGTGGCAATGCAGGGCAGTTTTCCAGGGATGTCCAGGGATCCCAGTATGAATCAACCCAGATGGATGAGATGAAGTGTGTGCATAAATGGAGATAATGTTGAGCAGAGTGAGAGGGGATGTAAGTAAAGGTCAGAGGAAGGTGAGTAACTGGGTGTTGTGAGGCAAAGGAAGAGGGGATGAAGGTCATTCACATGGCCCAAAGTGAGTAAGGTGGGGAAAATTGGGCCCAATGTAAACAAAAAGTGATGAGTTCGAGGCAGAGTGTGACTGAATTGGGGGTACTGTAGGGCAGAGTAGGAGCAACTGCACTCGAATCAGGAGTAAATGGGAGTGATGGGTGGAAATAGGGGTTGCACTGGGAGTGAATTTATATGAATGAGATAATGAAAGGCTGAGTGAGAGTAAATGGAGGCAATGAAGAGAAAATTGAGAAAGAATGGAGGTGATCAAGCATAGAGTAATTATACCTAGGGAACTTGAGCTAGTGTTTAGGAGTAATATGGGGCACAGGTCCACGATATAGGGGTTACTAATATATGGGGATAGCATTAGAGAGAACAGAGGTGAAGATGGGGCAGAGAGAGAATAAGGGAGAAAATGAGGTCCAGAGTCAATGAACAAAATTGAAGGATGGGCCATGTGAGAGAGAATGGGAGTTGTTTGATACAGGGTCAGGAATTGGAGGTAAAAGTAGGAAAGAGAGAATGGAGGTGAAGAAGGAATGTGATGTGAGAGAATTTGGTTAATGATAAGTAAAGGGTTAGGGAATTGCAGTAATATGAGGCCCAGTGTACCCTAGCTGCTTTTGCTCAGTGGATAGAGGGTCAGCTGGCAGACTGAAGGGTCCAGGGTTCAATTCCGGTCAAGGGCACGTACCTCTGTTGCAAGCTAAATTCCTAGGCCTGGTCGGGGCGTGTGCAGGAGGCAACCAATCGGTGTGTCTCTCTCACATCAATGTTTCTCTCTATCTCTCCCTATCCCTTCCACCCTCTAAAAAATCAATGGAAAAATATCCTCAGGTGAGGATTAACCAAAAATAAAAATAAAAAATGAGGCTCAGTGTAAATGAATGAATGGATGAGAGGCAGTGTAAGTGAATGGGGAATAACAGGTAGAATGAGAATGGAGGTGAAAAAGCAGTAGTGTGTATACATGTAATATGTAACATAAAATAAATATGTAACATGGGGCAGAGTGTGATCAAATGGGAGTAACATGGGGGCATATTCCAGTAAATTAGGGTGAAACAAGTGCTGAGAATGAGTAAATGGAAGTAATAGGGGGGCAGAGGGTGAGGGTGTGGTGGTCATATTTTGCAAACAATCATGAATTTGAGGTGGTAGTAGGCACAGTGTAGTTAATAGAGCTGACTACTTAGCAGAATTGGGGGAGGGATGGAGGTGATGAGGGGCAGAGTGAGTGGAAAAGGAGGTAAGCAAGTGCTAGAGAATGATTAACGGGTAGATTGGGACAGTGATAAGGAATGTAGGGA
>NW_006296623.1:9606-11192 GCF_000327345.1 Myotis davidii | reverse complement strand
GTGGGCCCAATGTGATTCCTGTCTGTCGTTTGTGTGTCCCCAGCCCCCCTCTCTCTGTATCTCTTTCTGACATCTTAGTTTCTTCATTTTTGTCTCCTTCCATCTCTGTTTATACAACAGTATCTTTCTTCGTGTGTGTGTGTGTGTGTGTGTGTGTGTGTGTGTGTGTGTGTAACAGTTGTCATTGAGGAAAATGGTGAGGTGCCCAACCCTTTGGCTTCTGTGTTCCAGAATCTATCACTTAGGTCTTTGCTCATAGAGCCCAGAGTTCCAGAATGCTCTAGTTCTGAACACTGCATAGTGAGTCTGGAGCAAGGAGTCTGCTAGGAAGGCTCATAATGAAAGCCTGGGGCACTGTGGTGGTGACCCTGACTGTGCTGATTGTTGCCACTGTGGATGCCAAGATCTATGAACGATGCGACCTGGCAATGAAGCTGGAGGAGGCAGGCCTCAATGGCTTCCAAGGCTACAGCATTGGAGACTGTGAGACCTCAGTTGCCCCATGCCCCACCCACACCCCAAGGCTCCCTCCACACTCAGATACAGGCCCTTCTTGTCATTTATCACCTCTACAGGCCAGCAGGTGATCCTCTTGATCACCTCCTGACTGACTGTGATGAGTGGTTTAACTAATTCTTTTTTTAAAAATTTTCCTTATTGATTGTTATCACATATGTGTCCTTATCCCCACATTGCCCCCATTCCCCCACTCATGCCTTCACCCCCCTGTTGTCTGTGTCCATTGGTTAGGCCTATATGCTTGCATTAATGCTCTCCGGTTCCATACATGCTGTTGCAAATTGCAAGAACTCCTTTTTTACAGCAGCATAGTACTCCATTGTGTAGATGTACCACAGTTTTCTAATCCACTCATCTGCTGATGGGCACTTAGGCTGTTTCCAGATCTTAGCTATGGTGAATTGTGCTGCTATGAACATAGAGGTGCATATATCCTTTCTGATTGGTGTTTCCAGTTTCTTGGGATATATTCCTAGAAGTGCGATCACTGGGTCAAATGGGAGTTCCATGTTTAGTTTTTTGAGGAAACTCCATACTGTTCTCCACAGTGACTGCACCAGTCTGCATTCCCACCAGCAGTGCACAGGAGTTCCTTTTTCTCCACATCCTTGCCAGCACTTGTCATTTGTTGATTTGTTTATGATAGCCATTCTGACAGGTGTGAGATGGTCGTTTTGATTTGCATCTCTCAGATGATTAGTGACTTTGAGCATGTTTCCATGTGTCTTTTAGCCTTTATTCTGTCCTCTTTCAAAAAATGTCTATTTAGGTCCTTTGCCCATTTTTTTTATTGGATTGTTTATCTTCCCTTTGTTAGGTTTATTTTGATGAAGTCCCATTTGTTTATTTTCTCCTTAGTTTCCATTGCCCAAAGAGCTGTATCGGTAAAGATATCACTACAAATATGTCTGATATTTTGCTGACTATGGATTCTTCCAAGATTTTTATGCTTTCCCATTTTAGATTTAAGGCCTTTATCCATTTTGAGTTTATTTTTGTATATGGTGTAAGTTGATGGTCTAGTTTCATTTTTTTGCATGTATCTGTCCAATTTTCCCAGCACCATT
>NW_006296623.1:3273-9475 GCF_000327345.1 Myotis davidii | reverse complement strand
GTGACAGTAGCAGGCAGTTTTGAGAACAGTGGCTTTGTAATACAGCTTGTTATCTGGTATTGAGATCCCACCTACCTTGTTTTTCTTTCTCCAGATTGCTGCAGCTATTAGGGGTCTTTTTTTTTTATTCCAAATGAATTTTTGGAAAGTTTGTTCTAGGTCTGTGAAATATGCCGTTAGTATTTTAATGGGGAGTGCATTTAATGTATACATTGCTTTGGGTAATATGGACATCTTGATGATGTTGATTCTACCAATCCATGAACACGGTATTTTCTTCCATCTGTTTATGTCTTCCTCTAGCTCCTTTTTCAGTGTCCTGTAGTTTTCTGTGTATAGGTCTTTTACCTTCTTAGTCAATTTTATTCCTAGGTATCTTAATTTTTTTGATGCAATGGTAAATGAGATTGCTCCTTTATTCTCTTTTTCTGTAAGTTCATTATTGGTGTATAGAAATGCCATAGATTTCTTGGCATTAATTTTATATCCTGCTACATTGTCGAATTCATTTATTAAGTCTAATAATTTTTGGTAGAGTCTTTAGGGTTTTCTATGTACAGTATCATGTCATATGAGAATAAGGACAGTTTTACTTCTTTTCCAATTTGGATGCCTTTTATTTCTTCTTCTTGTCTGATCGCAATGGCTCGTACTTCCAGTACTATGTCAAACAGGAGTGGTGAGAGTGGGCATCCCTGTCTTGTTTCTGTTCTTAAGGGAAATGGTTTTAGTTTTTGCCCATTGAGTATGATGTTGGGGTTTAACCAATTCTAATGTCATTTTTATCATTGCCTTCACAACCATCACTCTCATTTCTACCATCAGCACCATCACTACCATCAATGTCATCGCTACAATTACCATCATGAATACCATAACCACTGCCATCACTGACATCTCAACAAAATCACCAACATCAACACCATCACCAAACCAAGATCATCACCCCCACAGCTGAAATGACAACCATACTTGTCCCCACCCCCTCCTCCTAACCTCTTCTATTTCCAGAACCCATGCTTACCTGCTACCTTCCCTATCTCTGTCTCAGGGCTGTGCCTGGCACATTATGTGAGTGGCTTTGACACTTCTGTCGTGGACCACAATCTTGATGGCAGCAATCAATATGGCATTTTCCAGCTGAACTCCGCCTGGTGGTGTGACAATGGTGTTACACCCACCAAGAACCTCTGTCACATGGAGTGTCATGGTGAGGCAGCAATGGGGATACCCTGAAAGCCCTGTCTGGCCCAATAAACAGAGGGCAAGGTTATCTAAGCCATAATCTCCAGTAACAAGCAGAAAAACGATAGGGCAAGAAACAGAGTTGCCTAGGCTGTTAGAGATACCACCCTGTATCCTTACCCATACTGCACTGAAATGAGGTTGAACAGGACTACCCAACATGGAGATTGAGGACAGGAGGACTCAGAGCTCCCAAACCTCACCCAGAATGGAAGCTTCAGTTTTCTGGGACTCAGGAAATGGGAAACTTAGCGCCACATAGAATTGAGGCGATTGTCCTGATTTGGGGTTGAGATTGTTCAGCCCCTGAGGGAAGAAGCAGATATATGGTTGTAGGAACAGACACAAGGTACTTCTGTGTAGAAAGGAGAGAACTTTCCAGACAAGATGTGGTGTTTTTGAGGACAAAATTGAATAACAGTAGAATTTGTTCCAGGTTGTCCAAAATGGTGCTTGAGGTTGTCCAAGATAGATCAAAATGGAGACTGGGGTTATTTGGGAGCAGTTTGAGGTTGTCCAAGTCCTAGCACAGTGACCAAAGAGGTCACTTAGGATTAACCAGCTCGGAGGTTGAGGTTGTCCAGGACTGGTCAAGATAGAGGTTGAGGTTGTTTAAGACAGGATAACATGAATATTAAGGTTTTTCAATACTAGGACCAGGCACCTTGGTGGTTGAGGTTGAACAAAACTACCCAACATGGAGATTGAGGTCATTTATATAATAACCAGTCAAAATGTGAGTTGAGGTTATCCAGTACCTGACAACATATTGTTTAAAGTCACCAGGATTGATCAACCTTTCAGTTGAGTAGATTTTCAATCAGCCAGCATGGTGGTTGATGTGACGTCAGGCCAGCTACCATTGCAGTTTAGATCATTCATAACCACATAAAATGACAGTTGAAAAAAAAATGACAGTTGAAGTCATCCATCGCTGGCCAACATGGAGGTTAAGGTTGTCCAGAACCAACTGATATGGTGGTTGAGGTTATTCATAACCAGACAACATGGCAGTTGAGGTAACTATCTGACAAGTAAATCAAGGTTATCAGAATGAGCTAATGTTGGTGCTGATGTTATTCAGGCCTCAAGGAACCTAGAACCCCTGGGTCCTACATACATTGTCACTCTGTCCCCAATGCACCAGATCACTATGTCCTTCTATTTCCCCTAGACCTTCTCAACCGCCATATTCTGGATGACATCATGTGTGCCAAGAAGGTCGTGTCCTCACGGGATGGTATGAATGCCTGGTAAGTTTATGGGAATGACTTGGACCCTGGGTAGCCAAGTGGCACTACCATGCCATCAGCCTGTCCATTTCATCTTTCCGCCCTCCTTCCATTTCCTAGGGGTTCTTGGACCCAGCACTGTCAAGGCCGTGATTTATCTGAATGGCTCAAGGGGTGTAATATGCATGCAAAACCGAACACAAAGAGAATGACTTCATGATTCATTCCCAGAGACAGAGATTTTCTTTTGTTTGTGGATTTAATAAAGGATGGTGCTTGTAAACAATGCAAGAGACCTCTGATTCCTGACCCTCTTCATTTTTCCAATGCCTGGAGGTACTCCCATTCAATCACTTCCACATATTCAAAGGTATAACCAGGAGACACCAGATCACTCAGGGTGGTAGGGGATGTGGAAGATAGTGTACTGATTCAGAGCATAGGTTCTCTTGGGTTCAAATACCATCTCTACCACTTGCTAGCTGTGTTGCCATCATTCATTCAACCAGCTAATGAATATTTGAGCCAAAATAGAATAGAAATTAACAGCATAGATCTTGGACTACGTTCGAATTGGGGGTGAATTCCAGCTCTGCTGCCTGCTGATTCTGTGTCCTTCATCAGGTGGCTAAACTCTCTGAACCTCACTCTCCACATCTGCCCCATGGAGATGATATCACTATTTAACACCACGATTCTCAACCTGTGTGTCACGACCCCTTTGGGGGTCGAACAACCCTTTCACAGGGGTTGCCTAAGACCATCAGAAAACACATATATAATTTCATATTGTTTTTGTGATTAATCACTATGCTTTAATTATGTTCAATTTGTAACAATGAAAATACATCCTGCATATCAGATATTTACATTACGACTCATAACAATAGCAAAATTACAGTTATGAAGTATCAATGAGCCCTGACTGGTTTGGCTCAGTGGATAGAGCATCAGCCTGTGGACTCAAAGGTCCCAGGTTCGATTCTGGTCAAGGGCATGTACCTTGCTGACAGGCACATCCCCAGTAGGAGGTGTGCAGGAGGTAGCTGATCGATGTTTCTCTCTCATTGATGTTTCTAACTCTCTATCCCTCTCCTTTCCTCTCTGTAAAAAAATCAATAAAATATATATATATTTGCCAAAACCGGTTTGGCTCAGTGGATAGAGCGTCGGCCTGCAGACTGAAAGGTCCCAGGTTCGATTCCGGTCAAGGGCATGTACCTGGGTTGCGTGCACTTCCCCAGTGGGGGATGTGCAGGAGGCAGCTGATCGATGTTTCTCTCTCATCGATGTTTCTAACTCTCTATCTCTATCTCTCTCCTTTCCTCTCTGTAAAAAATCAATAAAATATATTTTAAAAAAAAAATAAAATATATATATATTTAAAAAATAAGTAGCAATGAAAATAATTTTATGGTTGGGGGTCACCACAACATGAGGAACTGTATTAAAGGGTCGCGGCATTAGGAAGGTTGAGAACCACTGATTTAATTCCATTGGTGGCTATGAAAATTAAATGGGGTGATGCATATAAAACGTTCTGTGCTGGCACAGGGGTACTGACCCTGTCCCTGTCCCTGTCCTCAGAGAGCTCTCTGTCATTCTGCTATCGGCATTGTAGAGAGATCAGGGTTGTGCATGGATAAAGCCCAGGGATAATGAAGAGCATTGGGGGCACTGCCAGTGGGGTAGGGGAGATGTCCCAGAAGAAGTGACTGTTGAGCCCACTACGGAACACGCAAGCGCTAATCACATAAATACTCAAATACCAGAGTTATAAATATTAGTATGAAGAAATAAAAATGTTTCTGGTTGTTGAGTCTTCTAGAAAGAAACATATAAAATGCCGATTTTAAAACACAGTTTAATTTTTTTCCTTCCTAGAGAGGTGCTAGGAATCCTAGGACAGACTCCCTATGTGAGGACGTTGGAGAATGATGACATTACCCTACAGTCAGGGAGCGCCAAGGAGTCCCTCTCATTGGTCAAGGTGGGGCAAGAGGAGGTTCTTTCACTAAGCCGGCCAAAAACCAGGGACACGAATGGACAGGACATAAGGGCACACTAAACTATCACGATAATTGTAGAAGGGAATAAAAACTCCCCACCCCCTATACCTATAAGAACCCTAGGGTTGAGCAGGAAGGGGTGGTGATCTATGACAGGTAAGTCCACCCTTCTCCCAGGTCACGCAGCATCTGAATAAAACCTTTCTTTATGAATCAGAACCTGCCTCTGGACATTGGCTTCATTGCGGCAGGCACCCGACTGCACTAGTTCCGAAGCAATGGGAAGGATTTGAGAAGATAGCCCACCTCCTACACTCCATTTATTAAAACAAAACAACAGCTCTAGCCAGGTGACTCAGTTCCTTGGAGGGTGGTCCCAACACCCAAAATGGTAGGTGGTGCTATCTCTCAACAAAACACATACAAGCAGACACATCTCGATGTTTCTCCACAAGCCCCATGTATATCCCATCCAATCTCAGAAAAGTCAATAAGCATGCCCTCGGTGAGATATTAAAGAAATACACTAAAACACAGGTATTTTTTTAAAAAAAATTTGATTCTTAAAATTAAATACATCTCATTAAAAGCGAATCAGCTTACACATAGCAGAGAGTAGGATTCAGGGTCCGATCTGATCACGCGCATGCGCACTGACGGAACCCCAATTGGCCAACTGCGGCTGCGCTGGGCCGGGCCACCCTCCAGGCGGGAAAGTCCTCGTGGTTCTCTCCAGCCATCTTGAAAGACGCTCCCGGCTCCATCGCCCGGCCTGACTGACCTCTCCTCTCCAGCCCCAGCGACCACTGCCTCATCCTGACCCCAAGCGCCAGGTCAAGTTCCCCCACCGGTAAGGGGAGGCCAGGGTCCCCGGCCATTGAGCTGCCGTGTCCTCCTCAGGGCCCGAGCCGCACAACCGCTCACTCGGAGCTGCCTTCTCCCTCAGGGTGGGCCCTGGACACATGAGGGGGAGGGGGCCACGGAGAAACGCGGGGGGCCTCCGCCGCTGGCCCCAGCGGTCCGTCCCTGCTGCGCCCCCAATAACACCCAGGATCCTAGGGCTGAGGGTGCCGGCACGTAAAGCCTTTCGGCAGATTCCTCCCGGCCGCGACGAAACCGAAACTGCCCTCGTCCGCGAGCCGCCATGACTGCTCCCCTCGGGAGCCGGACCTCCGCAGCCTGAGAGACCGACCCCCGTTAGACACACGCCCCCGGGCCCTCACCAGACACCGGGCCGCGCCACGAGGCCTCCTTTCTTGCCTCCTAGCGATGAGGCGACAGTTGTTTCCTGTCCTTCCTTTGTTCTCACCTTATAACTGTTTAAATTACCATCACACGCAGCATCCTTTGCCCTGGTAGCAGGGACACGGTGCAGGGCCCCATATTTCCAGCGCGCGCACCCCACCCACAGCGTCCACACATTATTCCCTGTGTTCCCTGTGCTGTGCTTCACCTCCCCGTGGCGGCTTTGCAGCACCCGCCCGCGCTGCTCACTCCTTCACCGCCTGCTCCCCTCCCCGTCCCCACCCTCCCCTGCCTTCCCTCTGAGGTTTGAGGGTCTGATCGAGGCTTCTATGACTCTGGGTCTGCTTTTGGTCATCCGTTTATGGTGGGCTTCATATTCCACAAATGAGTGAGATCCTGTGATACTTATCTTTCTCTGCCTGGCTTACTTCACTTGGCAAAATGCTCTCCAGGTCCATCCATGCTGTGGCA
>NW_006296623.1:0-2018 GCF_000327345.1 Myotis davidii | reverse complement strand
AGTTGGTTTGGGTTGATTTCTGGGTTCCCTATTCTATTCCATGGGTCTATATGTCTGTACCAGGCAGTCTTGAGAACAGTGGCTTTGTAATACAGCTTGATATCTGGTATTGAGATCCCTCCCACTTGGTTCTGCTTTCTCAGGATTGCTGCAGCTATTCCGGGCAATTTGTGCTTTTCACTCCATCACCTCTTTCTCCCCATCCCCCACCCTGCCCTCTGACAACCACCAGTCTGCTCTCTGTGCCCATGAGTCTGCGTTAATTTTCTCTGTTCATTTATTTGTTCTTTGCATTTCAGTGTCCCTGAGAGCATATGGCACTTGTCTTTCTATGACTGGCGAATTCCACTCAGTATGACTCCCTCTTGTCTATCCTTACTGTCCCAAATGGTCAGATTTCCTTCTTTCTGTGGCTGAGCAATGATCCGTGGCCTACAGGCACTATGTTTATCCACGCGTCCACTGGTGGGCACTTGGGTTAGAGCAGCCATCCTCTTGGCCTCAGAAACCCTCCTTGACAGACGCCCAGTGCCCTCACTTGGGGGAGCACAAGATCGCTCTGTTGCACCCCTACCTTCTCGGCAGGGTGATGCCTGGTCCTGTCGTCTCAGAGATTCCAGCTCTCCTGACCCTACCAATTTCCAAATGACCTAGGACTGGCCTCCAGCTCCACTCCTAGTAGCTGTCTTCATTTATTCCCAGCAAGGAACCCCACATCCCTTTGCCTCAGTGTCCCAACCACATGATCCTGGGGCTCACCTGCCACGACCTTTTGGAAGCAAAACACACCCTCAGTAATACAGAACCCTCAGCTGCTGGTTACACAGCAGGAGCTTCATAACATTTTTCAGGAAACACATTCCGGACAAACGACGGATCTGCAGCAGTACCCAAGCCCCTCAAGGTGCTTGGCTCCTGGGATCAGGCCCACAGGAAACCTGTCCTCCCCACCAGTTCCTCTCCCAGAGACCTTGGCCCTCTCCTCCACTGACCACCCCTGTCCTCCCTCAGGGACAAAGAACACAGGACGGAGAACAGAGAATGTATTTTTATTGCTGACCCTGTTACTGATGTCCCACATTTCCCCGCTATGCCCACCTCCACCCAGTCCCCACCTCTCTGCTGCCCTGGCCTTCACCACACTGGTGCCTGTGACCATGTGCTATGTACATATGTTCCTTGGTTGCTCTCTTCACGTTCTTTATCCAGTCCCTACCCACTGCCACCTCCCCTCTCGCTTTTGTCAGTCTTTTCCATCTATCCATGCCTCTGGTTCTATTTTGTTCATCAGTTTATTTTTCACAGTAGATTCCACATGTAAGTGAGCTCATGTGGAAATTGTCTTTCTCTGAGTGGCTTTTTTTGCTTACCATAATAATCCCCTGGTCCATCCATGCTGTTGCAAAGGGTAAGAGTTCCTTCTCTTTTTCAGAAATGAAGCACTCTATTGTGTAAATGTACTGCAATTTTTTTTTTTACCCACTAATCTACTGATGGGTTCTTGGGCTGGTTCCAGATCTTCCCTATTGTAACTGACGCTGATATGAACCTAGAGTGCATGTATTCTTTCTGATTAATGTTACTGGATTCTTACAATAGATTCATAGAAGTAGGATGGTAAGGACAACAGGCAGTTTGTTTTTCTTTTTCTTTTTTTTGCAGGGGCGGGGGGTGACGAAAATAATTTTATGGTTGGGTCACAACATGAGGAACTGTATTTAAAGGGCCAGATGGTTGAGAACCACTGGACTAGAGGAATGACCATTCTCCAGATGATTTTCTTCCCAACAGACGGCCACCAGCTATGCAGTAGGGTTCCCTTTTCTCCGCATCTTCACCAGCACTTGTTTGTTATGTTAGTGATTGTAGCCACTCTGGCAGGAGTGAGGTGGTAGCTCAATGTAGCAAAAGTAGAATCTTAATTTCTGGTGACGCTGAGTTTGACCCTGCCTCAGGGCTTCATTCCCACAGGCCCTTTGGCTGGATGACCTCAGAGACTCACTTGTATCCCTTCAAGA